>NC_142213.1:15140326-15227826 GCF_049639895.1 Pseudopodoces humilis | reverse complement strand
TTTATAAGGTAAGTAAAACCTTTTCCTGGAGAACACTGACAAAAAATTCTCAGTTAAACTCAGTGCATTTCATCAGTTATGTGCTGGAAATTAATGAAACCAGTGGAATTTCCTGCTTTAATTATGCCTTGGTTCTGATTTTCCTGAGCAATGTTTGGACAATGCTTGAATTTTCAAGTCTGCTTTTGTTCAGAATTCCATAGAGGGTCAAGATAAGTTCTGAAGAAATCCTAATAATTTGAAATGAACCCCCAAGCAGAGCCCTGTAGATACCAGACAAAGGTCTAATTATAGCACCTCATAAATAGACACTTTAAAATGTCATTGTGTAGCTTGTTCACTAGCCACTGTTTCTCTATATTAATAGATAAATAGAAATATTTTTATACTTCAGTTTGAGAAACAATATTTTTCAGTCCGTGAAAATCAAACATGCTGTCAAAAGGTGTGCTTTTTTTTTTGTTTGCTTTGGAAGATATGGGCTTTTTTTTGGGAAGGGATATAATATATAAAAGATGGAAATGTCCTCTTTTTGACTAAGGTACTGTAATTCTCACAACATGAAAAGTAGCTCAAAGAAAAATCTGACTGGCCCCCTATCCTTCTTCCTTGTTTCCTACAGTGCTGTATCCAAGACATGCTTTATAGGTGACTGCATACATCATGCAGTGCTCTAAGTGTGTCTTTACAAGTATCCTGAATGCTGCTTGAGTATGGAAATTACCGACAAAAGAAATTAAGAGCAGGAACCCCATGATTAGACTAATGCATTGATCAAGTCAATTCTTCTCTGTTTCACTGCCAACACACCACATATAAAAGCGTCATTAAAGAAACTTTGCTGTCTCTCCTACTAATGGTCTACAATTTGAGCATGCCCAGATGATTGACAGGCTGTGCCAGGGCTGCCTGTGTTGTCTGAAAAAGCCACATCGGATCAGCGGAAGCTTAAAGCAAAGCATAAATTATAGATATATGTCTGTTTCTTTGATGATGTGAGACTAGTAGGTGCATCCCACTTCCATCACACAAAGAACCACACTTTCATGCAGCTTTTTCACTTTGTCACATCACATTTGAAAAAACAACAGTGAAAACATAAATGTTCTATTTTTTTTAACAAACAGCCTGTTCAAAGCCAGTTTTGAAGTTCTTCACTTTCTGAATTAATTAAATATAAACTAAGTGTTAAATTGCAAAGTTCAGTGCAGCGGGGATTGTTGCTTATTTTCTATATCTATTTGTCATTACTGTTAACTGTTATGCATGTTTCTGAACCAGAGCTACTGAACTGGAATGCTCTTAGCATTTTGACCACCCAAAACAAAGGTGTTTAGAAGGCACTGAAAAGGGAGATTCTTTTGCTTTGGAAATTTTATTGAAAAAAGCTGATTGAATTTTATTGCTTCTAAATTATAGAATCTCCAGTAGTATTGCAATGATGAATCTGGGGCTCAGGATACTGCTTATAATTATCAAGCAAAATGTATGTATAATATACTTATAAAATAAAAGAGAGACTGGCTTTATAATCCTACCCTTCCAACAGGAATAATATTGCAGGCTTATTGTAATATTAACAGATTAAATGCTACCTAGTTTGTTGATGTTACTTCTATAGCAGAACCAAAATCTCCATTATAGATTAATTCATGAATTTGATGGTTGTGGTTAATAGTCAGCCAAAAATAATGACTCGCTAGCTTCAGTCATAGAATAATAGAAATATATTCTATAGAATTGCATTCTACATTTACAGGTTCAACTAAATGCTTAAAATATAATACTAGGCAGATACAGGATAGATCCATTGCATATTTGTAAGGTACTACAGAAGAGAGTCTTGATAGCACTTGACTGAAAGGGTAATATCTTTTTTTAAGGCAGGTTTTTGTTTCAACTTTTTAGTGTTGCTGCTGAACTTGCTCTCCAGCTGTACTGTAATGTTGCCATTTATGCTTTGCTGATGTCCAGTTTTGTTTCATAGAAGTAGTTTATTGAGTAAAGCATAATTATACTTTGCAAAATACTCATCTCGTATCACTTCTTTTAGAGATCAGACGTTTCCTTTTCCCATAAGGTCTAAAGATCTGTAAGTTGACATAATTCTGCACAAATCACTCTGGTAGTGTAACTTAGACTGTCCAAATTCCCCTTGGACTGTGGCCTCTGCAACTGTGCCATCACTCACTTAACTTCACCTTATCTTTAAATAAGTTTAACCAGAAGGGACTTGTTCAACTCACCACCTCTTGAGTAATGTGAATTATTTATATGATCTTCATATGTGTTGGTTAAGCTGTGTACAGTAAGTCTAAGTGTTTATTCTGTTCATCCATAAGTGTGTTACCCCAAGCTTTGAACTCAGGCTAACCACAGTAAAAATCTCTCTATTTTGCTGTTCTTTGATGGAAATGGACATCATTTTTTCATGTTGTACAATGGCAGCAGTGTTGTCTCAGACAGGCGCGCTACCAGGGGAATGCATAAAGAGACATTTCACATATTCAGTGTTGTCTTGCTGCTTTCCAGACCACCTTCCCCTACTGCTTTGCAGAGCTGAGTGCACAGGAAGCTGTATCCCACCATGTCTTACAATATAAATATGCCACTGTAATGGCTACTGTGGAAGTGGTGATTATAATAGTCCTTTCTTATCAATTCACTGCTTTGCTTGAGCAGTTATTAAGTGCTCTTTGTACAGGAATGTTAAGCACTGAGAAACAAGAATTTAGTAAAGCAGTCCTATTTTCTACTTAAAAGGGCCTCAGCTTAAATGGAAATAAACTAAAACAACCATGCTGAAGTACATCACTGACCTGCATGCTCCAAAAAAGCCCTGCCACTGAAATCCCCATATACATTTCTGTGTGCACTAGGGGAGCAGGGCACATGAACTGTTTAGAGGCAAAGCTTTCAGTGGAAAACAGTTGTACCAGTACTGGTCTAAAATCTTTAAAAGGGGATGGAAACAATAATTTTTCTAACTGACACTACTACACTTTGGTTTTCTTTAGTACCTCTGCTTTCCATTTGAAATTTGTCCAGACCAGCAGTGTTTACACATGTCCTGTTAGAAGTAATGCCAGAGGGACCTCAAAGGCATGAGTCTTGTTCCATTCTTCTTTGGTTAATTTTCCTCCAACATAAGGTATTTTAACACCTCCATAGATCATAGGATGAATAGAGTCTACAGAATCAAACATTGTGCCTCTTTCAGCATTAAGTGTGCTCAGGTTAGAACTTGCTTAATTTATGAGCTGTGAGGCAGCCATGAAACCATGGGTAGGCATATTGTTAGAACAGATTTCATTTTTCAGAAAAAAGAAAAAAAAATAATTTTATTTGGGGCTTTGGAGTTTCTTTTAACATGTTGGCTGGTTGTTTTGGTTTTTTCTTTTTTGTTTTTTTTCAAAACTGGTCTTTGCCTCTTCTTTTCTGTTTTGTTTTTATTTTTCTTTCAGAACTTTTTTTTTAATTCTTGGGGGTTTCCCCACACACTCCCTTTCTTTTCTCAGGAATGCTTCATCTTTGTCTACAGTGGGGTTCCTCCTTGGAAAAGCAGCTTCATATGTTTCATGGTTTTCTGCTCTTCTGAACTGGAACATGTTCTTGTGTGCTCTAAGAGCACATAGCTTTGGAGGATCTACAAAAGAAAAGATATTTCATGCATCCTTTCTGATGCCTATTTCTGACAGTCCCTTGAAACCAATTCAAAACTCCCCCTAATTATAATAGGACAGGTTTGTGTCTGCTTCCAGTCAATAAAGCTTTGTTCTGCCTCAGGGATTTTACTTGTACCTGATTATATAATTGAGGATAGAAGAATCAGGCAATAGTAATTTTAATCCCTGACTATCTTTCATTCAAATAAAATGTGCAAAGAGATTTAGTGAAAGGAAGAAATGTGAATGTTGTACTACTAGAGCAAACATTCTACAGAGAGTTCTGCTGGGTGGGGGCTCTGATCTCCCCTCTACTCACCCTTTTCCAAATATCTTGGGGTTGATACTGGAGGAAAAGGTGGTGTTTGAAATGGCAGCTCTCTGTTCAGAAGGCTGCACTGCATTGCAGGCAGCTGTGCAGCTCTGGGGGAAGGCTCAGCTCCAGCAGCAAGTGCTGCTCAGACTGTCACAGCGGAGAAAAAGAACCACAAACCCCAAACCCTCAGTACTTTGATGAAGCAAGCCTGGGTTTGTGATCCCCATTTTCCACATTTCACTGGGGCAGGTAGTCCCAGGCTTGGAAGCTTGAGGTTTGCTTCTGTCCAAGAAGCACTAAAAAGTTGATTCATATACAAAGTTTTAAACACGACATGGTCATTTTTCTGTTGTTAACACAGAGTATGTATTTTAAATTTGAGTCTTTCTAAAAATAATTAATATTATGCCATAACTTAGGGAACACACTAGAATATTTTCTTGATAAGACTGTTCCAGAAGCCATTATCTTCACAGAGAACAGTCCTAGCTCTGCATCCTGATGAAAGGTTGGCTAGCTTATTGTTAGATCTGGGACCAAAAATTAAAATAAAAACTGTTATTAAGTAGGGAGGAAAGGGAACTACATTAGGATATCGAGGTTTGTATTTTTCCTGTGCAGGTCTAAAAGGAACGAGGCATTATTGCTTACAGAGATATTAATTTATCAAGGTACTCCACTGACAAACTGGTAACAACAGATCAGCCTTAGAGTGCTCCTCAAAATTCAGTTCTGTGACCCTCAGCTTAGAGTCGAGAGTGGGGAACCAGGAGTAATAAAAGATCAAATGCATTCTCCTTACTTTTTGTTTCTGGGTCATCCTAATTGATCCCAGCAGACTTCCTCCTGGCTGGACTACCTCAATCAACCCACCTGCATCCTCACCTGGAGGAACTTGTCTGGTTATCCAGCAGCTGGGGCAATACCTTTGGGGAAGAAAAGGTTTCCTCTGTTACTCCTGGGAAGATTTTCAGCCTCCTCATTGCCATGTGCATTGCTGGGCACTCAACACCACAAATGACAAACCAATACTTGCACCTCCCAGCACACCCTGTGTTTGCTTGTACTCAGTGGTACTCCATAGCTGGATCAGACATTTTAAATAGCTAGATATTTAATTTCTTTTCTTAATGTTTCATGCACTTAGCAGTCTTTAATCTGTCTTTAATGTCTTTCTGTAAAACCTGAGAGCTGGAGCAGGAACTACAATGCCTTTAAGACAGTTATGGTTTTAATATATGGACCATTGAACCTACTGAACCTTTGCTGAAACACATAAAAATATCACTCTTAAGCTGTATATTAAATGTTGTGGATGGAAAATTTCTATACAGTTGTTGCTGTAAAACTTGTATATGTGTGAAATTACAATTTTCTAGGTACAAAAACTCCTAAAGTCATTTAATAAGTATAGTAACTTTTGCAGGATTTTAGTCAAGTATCTAAATCAAGAAGCACTAAAATCTCCTTAAGAGAGATCACTTGTGTAAAGTTTTTACTTTCAGGTCTAAATATTTAAATTCAGTTGGCTTGTTTGTAAACTTGTAGATGCTTGCACTTTTCCAAAAAAACCCCTTTTTTTTCTTATTTGAAAATGCTTTATTGTTTGCTGATGATAATAATACACATTATTTAGATGCTCTTACTGACAATGAAAGATTATTTTATTTATTTTCCACAGCTACACCTTTCTTCTGTGTCTTCACATTCATAATAATTGAAGAGCTTTTACCTCTGTGTACCTACGTGAATGACATAGTGGTTATATCCTCTTTAGGTGAAAAGGAATAACTCTGGAAACTGGTAACTCTCTTAACATTTGGTTCTCCTCTCAGACTAATTTGAAAATGGAAAAAGTAATTTAGCACCTGAAAAAAATTTGGTGCTATAGATGTGAGCCTAGTTTCACCCCTTTCTCATTTTTTTTTCTTCATCTATTGCATCTATTCCTGAAATATCAGAATGCAAACGCATTAACATTCATTACATCTGCTGAGGTCAGAGCATTTGAATAATTCCAAATTAAGAATGGTGACTTATCGTGTCCTTAGTGTAGCAGACCTCAAATGCTGACTTGTTCAGCTGTCATGGTGTAACACCATACTACAGCTGGGCTTAAATACTGAAAATTAAAGTCTGTGGTAGGGCAGCACTGAGTATTGCACTGCTCTTTTGCTCATCTTCCTTTTATTTTCATCAGCAGAGCTGTTTCAGGTGCTCACTTCTCTCTGGAGCACTGCAGCTGTTCCAGCAGCCTGTGCAGCCAAAGGGGGCTGCTGAGCATTGCCAGCAACATCCAGCAGCAGAGAGGGAAGGGAATGGAGCAATGAATCCTGCAGGGAATGGAGCAGTGCATCCTGAAGGGATCAGAGCAGTGCATCCTGAAGGGAACAGAGCAGTGCATCCTGAAGGGAATGGAGCAGTGAATCCTGAAGAGAATGGAGCAGTGAATCCTGCAGGGAATGGAGCAGTGAATCCTGAAGGGAATGGAGCAGTGCATCCTGCCACACACAGGGCAGCAGCTGCACTGGATGGAGTGGGGCATGTGCAGTGCTGGCTGTGGCATCAGGATCTGCAGCCAGAGTGCTCTTCCTCTGGCTGCCTGGGCACTGCTAACACCTGCAAGTTCAATGCATCCATATAAAACATGCATTCTACTGCTTCCCATAGCTGCACATCTCTCATGCCAGTCACACTCAGTTAAGGTGAAAAAAATCCCAATATTGTTCTCTTACCAGCCACAGAGCTTAAGATTAGTCAGAAAGAGGGAGGTACTTGTGTTTTTGTTGTTTCTGCCACTAGTTAAGCTTTAACATTCTTGTGTAAATAAGCTTTAATTTCTTTGTGGCTCTGATGGTTATTTAAGTATAGTGAGAGTGGAGACCTGGGAGCCGCATCCCAGTATCTGAAGGGGCCTACAGGGCAGCTGGAGAGGGACTGTCCCTCTGAAGCTGTGGTGACAGGACAAGGAGTAATGGGTACAAAGTGATAGAGGGAAAATGGAGCATAGATTTAGGAATAACTTTTTACTCTGGGTGTGGTGGACTCTGGAACAGGTTGCTCAGGGAGGTAATCTCATAAAAGGAAATACAAGGTTGACTTGAGACTTCAGGAGCAGATCTGCATCATTCCACCAGATTACTTAGAGAGTTGGTTTAGTTTATGTCCTATTGAATTGTGTGTGTACAGGTGATTAATAAAGGGCAGTATAGGAGGTGGTTTGTTCTAACAAGTGGCCTCAGAAAATATTTGTAGCTTTAAAACCTTGACATCCCAATAACAGAATAAAAGGGATTGTTTTAAAGCATTTAAAAGAAGTGTGTTTATGATAATTTTGTTTCACCAGAGCATCAAGCTGTCCTTGCTTGCCTTGTCCTAATACCCACCAGGAGTGAGATCTTCAAAGCTCTTCATGCAGATCCTGCATACACTAACACTGGGAGTAGGTGCCAGGCTCCAAGTACTGTACAGACACTGCTTGCCCTATGTAATTTTATTTTCATTCTTTCATGATAATATATGAGAAATTCTTATAAGACATAGTGTATTTTGCTCCAGATTTAACTTTCTAAAGGGCTTTTCATTTCTCTTGCTTTCCAATATACGTTTGAAGTATCCTGTCTAGGAATTACCCAGTACTGCTGGTATTTCATTCTACTGAACTATTTTCATTTTGAGAGTCATCTTTTCCTTTCTTCTGAAATAAGACCTAGACTAAATACCAAAATTCTTTCACTGCATATTACGGCTGAGTGCACTAAAATATGAAAACCTTGATTTAAGGTTTTTTGAATTCAAAGATCGTAGGCAAGTGTTCATTTGAAGGTTCACTGGCATTTTGAAATGAGAGCATCATATATAAAGATGTCAGAGATGGAGCCTCCCACAGTGAGTTTGAAAGAAGAAGAAGAACAGAATGAATAGAAGAGTTTCTGGGTTCCATGGAATTTTAACATCTAGTTACTTGAGATTACTGTACATATAATTTTCCAATATTTTGTATTATAGACTTTGAACGTATTGGTTAAAATTGCTTCATGCCTGGCATCAATTTAGTCTTATTCATTATCTGCCTTAAATAAAACCTTAAAAATAGCTGGTTTCAGTGAGTGAGCAATTTTCTGATAAGTACAGATTCTTCAATGTTTCTAAAGTGAACTTGTAAATGAAAACAGACTGGGAGGTAGCAGTCCCTCAACAGTTCTTGAGCAGCCTGGTATTATACGAATTCAAGTAGCTGTAATTTTAACTAGATTTATAATTTATTGTTTGCACCATTGTTCATCCCAGATTTTCATAATCCTATCATTAATGCTTTTGCTGCCTAAATGACAGTGACTTTCATAGTCCAATGACAATGATTGTGATATTATTTTTTATATATATATGGTCAGTACTTTGATCAGTGTTCATATGTCTTTGGTAATCCAAAAAGGGGGATAAAACTGTGATAGAACTGAGGTAGGGCTGGGTTTTGAGCACCAGTGGAAGAATTTCTATATTTGGTCCAGCAGCTACCTTGATTCAGTAGTGAAACTGAGTTCATCAATGACCTCATCAGCCACATCTCATCTTAAAATTTGTGTCCATTTGTATTTCTCACTTGTATGACACAGCTGTAATCTGACTTTAAGCAATTGAGATATTAAATTATATTAAATGCTTGATTATATTCTTCAATATCTCAAATTTTTTAAAAGTCCCATTAAAACATGTACCATATGCTTTCTATCTTTGTATCAGGGGTTTAAAACTGTAAAACTTGTGACCTTTAAAAGTAGAAAGCAACTTCCATGGCATTTCTAGATATCTAATTTAGGTAAATATTACATATATTTATAAAATCTTCAGCTGGTTATCATATAATCCTGTATCTCAGACACCTATTGAAAGTACCAAATAAATAAATACATGAATTTATTTACAAAAAATACAGCCATCATTTACTATGTAACCCTTCTTGTATTTGAAAGAGCTTATAAAATAATTAGTTAAACCCAAAATTCCTCCCTTCTGACAATGAAATGAAGTGTTCCAGTTGGTTTACATCATTCTATTTTCTGTGCTTTGAGGTTGCTTCTCAGTGCTTGAGAGAAATTTTCTGTTCTAGATACACCAGAGTACTGCTTCATATCTGCTGCAAGACAGTCTTGGAGCTGAATGGAGAAGCAAAAGCAAGGAAGGAGGTCTAAGAAAATAGAAACTGCCTTCCACTTTCTTTCATGTCTGCTGGGGAAAACCGAGATGTTATTCCATGAGGGATCTAGCCAGAGTTTCCTTCTCTGAAGCACTGGAAGTAGTTTCCTAGAAAGTAATTAGGCTGTGTCATGCCAAAGAGAGTTTAAGAGCACGTTCAATAATGTCTTTGTGAGGAGTAGAAGTGAGATCTTCTCACTTTGCAAGTGGTTGAAGTTGGAGATCCTTAGAAATCATTTTAACAGTGAGAAATCTGGTGTCTGGTAACATCTGAGAAATGCTGAGAGTTGACGTTAATCAGACAGTTCAGAAATATTTGGGAAGCCTTGCTCTAGATGATCCTTCCAGCTCACCATTTCTGCCACATTCTGATGCTGCTTCAAATGCAGCTAATTTACAGGTGAGATACAGCCATCCTCATACAGAGATCTTTTTCCTCTCCTTTTTCCTCTTTCCTGTTGGGAGCAGGAGCTGAACAAATAGGTTCTTTGATTTCTCAGGTAAAAGGTGGGTCACAAAAAGAGTAACCTTGGGAAACACCACAGTGTCTGGCTGGTTTCTGAGAGGAGCTCTCTCATCCAGGGATATCCCATGGCTTGGGAAGAGATGGGTCACAGCAAATGGAGCATCCAGGGCAGGGCAGCTTTCCCTCTGCCAGGGTTGGAAAGCATGTGCTCTGCAGGAGAAGGAGCTGTGCTGGGACTCCTGCGTGGCTCTGTACTGAGAGAGGAGGCAATAGGAACTTCCTATTTTTAGTGGAAAATTTAGAGAGAAAAACAGTAATAAGAGCAAGAAAAAAGCAAAAGAGAAATACAATTTGAAATAGTGGGAAAGGACTGAAATTGTTAGTGTGTGGTTTAGTCTCAGGTCCACAAAAAACACACCTCACACCTAGGCACGAAAAGCTGAGGTAGCCACTCACAACAGTGCCAAGCTAATGAAAACATGAAGCCTTTCCCAACTGATAACATTTCAAAACCTTCTCCTGTCTTGCACTCTACTTTATTCCTTCTTCTCTACTAGCTTCTGAAATTAGTTTTGCTTGTTATCATAGGCAGCTTTGCCAGTTCTTACTATTTTATCATGAACTTTGAGGTATTTGATGCTTTATTTAAAGCCTCAGCTCCTGCAAATGCAAAAAGAATTTTTTTTAAAGGTAAAACAAAACTTTCTAGGTCTCATGACTATGTAGGAAGCTTGAAAGTGTGATCCCAAAAATATACCTTAAGACTTAATCCCTCAACATTCAGAAGTCATCATGTGACTATAAAGAACCCAAGTATGCTGGGGATTTCAATTTCTTGATTCTTCCATTTTTTTCCTAGTCTCACAGATATTTCATCTGTTTTCATAATTTTGGGAAATCCAGTTGATGATCTGTCAAAGTTTGGAGCAGTGCATGTACTGAATGAAGGTTATAGTATTTTTACTAGAGATTCAAGCCCTGGTGCAGAGAGAGGACAGGGACTTCCCCCTGGAAACTAATGGTAAAACATTTGGCTTCTCATGGCTAAAGCTCTCCAGAATATCACGAAAAAAAAAACAAAACCCCAGAAAGAAACTAAAAGCCATATAGCAATTGCTTCTTTAAACCTTGCAATTTGCTTTATATGGCCTGCAGTACTTTTCCACTTCAACCATGTGGTAGGATCTCCTGTGTTTGGCAGACACTTGACAAAAACTTTATTTGATGTTTTAAAATCTCGGGATTATTTGATAACTAAAAAACATGAATATTTTTTGCAGAAGTGTGAAAATGAGTAACAGAATCATTTGCCATGAGTGCTTTTATGTATTGATTCTCACAATAAATCTTTTGCCTTAATTATATTTTTCTTCTCCAACTTGCCTTTGTGGCCTGGCCCATTCCTGAAAACTCTGTTTCTGTGTTTGGAGAGGACAGGAACAGAACTCAGATTTTCAGATTTCCTTTAAGCAAGTTACTTTTCCAGCGTTTTTCCTCATGAAAATAACTTTGAAGATCCTTACTAAAACTAATGAGAAAGTTGAAAGCCTGCCTCAGATTTTTCCCCCTCCTAAAGCTTATTCAGAAGCCTCCTAGGATTGGGCTTTAGGGTCTGTGGGCTGCTCAAATCGAAGGCCAAATCCTCAGAGGTGCTGAGCAGCTCCAGCTCCAGACTTGGCTTGTTTTTAGTAGTGGCTTCCAGCAACATCTGCAGCTCCTACAGGGATCAGGACTTAGTGGCTCTTTGCAGCTCCCAACAGGCTTTCATTCAGGGCTGATAGGTTTTTACAGCTCAGTTTCACTTGCAGTAGGATGTTTTCAAAGGCCTGTCTGGTGTGCAGTAACTTTGCATTTTGCTGAAGATCCTTCTGCAGCTGAGTGTTGTGAAGAATCAGGGTCTTACAGTCAGATAAAGCCCCCGATTCTGTTTGCAGTCTCCACTTGACAGTTCCCTTGCTTGGACAGGAATTTTGGGGAACCTTAAGCCTGAGTTATTTCCCAGTTTGATGTTTTCTCTCCAGTACTAAACACAGTTTCACTTGGTGTTGTTGACAGCATGATCCAGGACCCTTCCTCTCCTGTCCTTGTCACAATCACCGCTCTAAATGCTTTACATTTTCAATGTCTTGAATTTATCCACTGAGAAAAGTGAGTTCCTAAAATTGTGAAGGTTGCTTTCAGTCTGCTTAGCATGTCATTTTACTGCCACAGACAGGACTTTCCCCTCTCCCCCAGATGATTTCTGCTGAAAAGCTTGATTCCAGTTTCTGTTTTCTGATCCACATCCAAATATTCTTTTTCTATCTCCTTCTTTTAGTGAAATCCATAAAAAGTTGCTAAAGCCAAGGATAAAATGGAGCAAATACAGCCTTGACAACCCTATGATAGGCTGTTTCTGATCACACACTGGTATAAACTGGCAATAATAACTGGCAATATCAATAATTACCCAAACTTACATCAAGCAGACTGGGGAAGCAACATGCCATTTGTTACATGGAGGCTTACACAGAAGAGGTGATCTGAATACTAATAGGATAATATATTAGATTTATATCACGATTTTGGTGAACATAACTCAAAGTTTTCTAAGCTGAATCATTAACTCTGTTTTACAGATGAAGACAAAGTTGAAGTGAGCTGCCCAGTTTGTGCTGCAGGTAAGTGGTTCAGCTCAGAACAGTCCAGTGAATTGTCTGGAGAGCTCTTTTGGCTCCCTTATTATTTACCTTAGAAGTCTTCAAACAGTGAAATAAAGGAAAAGGGGACATGAGAGGAAATTAAACCATATAAAGACAACCAGTCAGCCAACTCTTCCTTCTCAAAAACACAAAATAAAAGTTTCATTCAATACCAACAAACCCAGATGTCACCAATTAAGAGCAAAAGTAGAAACAGACAATTCAGGCCTTTTGTTGTTGTTTTCAAAAGTGGTTTTTCTATTGAAGCCCTATACATACATAGGATGCAGATCAAACTAATAATACACATTTCCAACTTCTAGTCTTTCTTTGTGATAGCACTCAGTTCTGTGTTTGCCAAGGAAAAGCTTAAATACAAATAAAAATCAGAGTACCAAATGACAAATTCCAACACTAAAAAATTGAATAAAGCAGCAAATAATTTTCCATATCCCAATTTCCAATAATGGTGCTGTACACAAAGAAATAAACAAGCTAAGAAATATTTCCACTCATTTGCAATGATACTTGACACTCAAGTATTTTGGTCCTTTCAAAATATTAAGAGATAATTAGGTTATTTTTTTTGTGCAAAATCTTCATACTGTTCTTTCATTTCCCTCCTTGTAAATCTCTCTGAGTGCTCTCATGTGTGACTTAGAAAAGCAGAATGCACGGGGCCTTCCTGGCTTTCTCTGCAAAGAGCTGGGCCTGAATGCACAGGGCAGCTGAGGAGTAGCAGTGTTTGCTATTGCTGTGCACAGTTTCTGGGCTTGAGCCCCGAAATGGAAGCTGAACTTTGTTGCAGGTGTGGAGTCTCCATGAAGAGCACATGGGCAGAGAAGATCTACGGATCTCCCTGGTACATGGAGTCACCTGGAGAAGTGTGAGGCCAGCCAGGAAAGCACTGAGACAAGGGATGTGTGGTGCTGACTCTGCTGGGCTGGAGATCCAAAGGGGAATTTATGGGGTGGGCTTGTAAGTGTTATTTTTCTGTGAAATTTGTCCCACAGCACCGCAAGACCACAAACTTCTTACTTGGGTAAAGATGTAAATCTGGTCCTGGGGAAGGGGCACTGCCATTCAGATGTAGTGAAACACACAGAGCACACATGGGGTAAAGCATGGCATTAAACATCCATTCACACGTTCTGCCCCTCGAGTGGCGTCAGGGAAGTGTTCACTCAGGGTCATCCTTTCCAAAAATAAACCTGGGACTCATTATAGATAGCTTTGCATCAGAATCATGTGAAACTCGTGGGTTTGAGTTCAGAGGAAACGTGGGAGGTTCTTGTTATGATTTTAAGTTCACTTGAATTTGAAACTCAGGATGAGACTTAAGGAGGGGTGGATTGAACACGGATGGATCCACAGCAAAGAATACATTCAAAACGACCCTCGTGAAATGCAGCTGCCAATGGCTTAGGAAGAAATCCTCACTTGAAACGTTAAAACAAATCAAAACACATTACTCTCTTTTAAAAGTCTGACTCATGGCTACCAAATATGCCTTTTTCCACCCCAGGCAATACCATTTTTTAGGAAAAAAAAAAAAAAAACAAAACAGAAAAAAAAATACATAATATGTTGCCCAATGTCCCCACAGCAGCTCTAAAAAGCAGAGGAAAAGTATGTTTTAATTAATTTATAAACAAAAGATTATTTCCTGCACTGCAAGCAAAAATCCTGTTTGCCGACAAGGTTCTGGCTTCAAACATTATCAGCAACTGGCAGGATGAGTCCTTTTATGTAAATGAATTCATTATTATTAATTTCTGCTGGTGCTGAACGATTTATGAAGTGCTTTTCGAATATGGAAAAGTGGTTCATGAATCAGAGGGGAAAAAATGTTCAAAAAGTCCTGGGTCGATAAATAACAGTAGTCATTCATGAATCCCGCCCATGGTGTCTTTTATCTTCAGTAGGGAGAAGATCAAAATGATAAAATAGTAATATGCCAACAAAAAAGGATTGAATGGGCAGAGACTGGTAACATTGTCCTCTCGGAGCCCTAATGGGCAGGGATGAATGGTGACAGACTATCCTTCACTAGCAGCAGCTACAGACTGATTCTCCCAAGGTGAAGCGCTCCACTCGTGCCACTCAGAGCCAGGATGAGAGGGAGCTGCTGAGCAGAACCCCACATGTGCCCCTGCCCCACAAACCTGCACAAGCTGTGCTCCAGGGATGGGGCTTTGCTTCTCAAGGAATTCACCCTGCCCTGGACACTGGAATTGCAATCCCCCCTGCTTCCCCCACGTCTCCCACGCCTCGTTACTGATAGTCCTCCTGGAGCTGGTGTGGCACCCGCCTCTTCTCTGCAGGGGAGTGCAGCACCAACTGGATTGTAAAGATTCTCATTCTGAGATGGAGACAGATGAAAAGTCCTTGATTGAAAGTGAGAAATCCGGCAGCTGCTCACTGCTGTTCTCTGAGCACAGCACCAGCCCTCAGCAGACTGGGAACCTTCAGGACAGCACAGTGGACACTGCAGTTGGCATTGGCCTCACTTAATGGAGACAGCTTTTCATCTGTATTTGAAGAAATCAGGCTGAAACTCAAGATATTGTGAGTACCAGGACTGAGTTCTGGTCATAGAGGTGGTATTTTCTCCTTTAGCAACTTCTCTGATACACAGCTCACCACGGAGAATTGGGCCAAATTTATCCCCAATGTAATTTCATTAAAATCACAGAGTTCTGCCTAGAGTGAGTTTAGCCCATTATTATTTCAATGTTAAATATGGGGCAAGTCTAGAAGAAGAGTGGAGAAGGCCACAAAAAAAAAAAAATCTGTTCTCCAATAGTCAACCAATAGTCAAAAGTATCTTCCAGCAGAGGAAAATAAAATGACAGACTTGTAGCTGTTTTTTAGCCTTGTTCTTACGTATAATTTGACCGTTTTCTTTTGCCACAGGACAAAATCTTGTGCTTCTGAGATCAGCAATGAAGTTTTAATCACCCCAATATACATCTTTCCACGATATATATTTTTCTGTCTACCAAAGACATAATGGCTGCTCCTTTTATGGGAAACCAGGATTTAATCCAGTAAGTCTGTGAGAATCAATATTCTTGTGAAATGACACCATGTTGAAGTTATTTTATGTTATGTTGATGGTTAGCTAATTTTGTAATGGAGACATTTCTTCTAGAAGCAGACATAGTATAATTTAGTGGTAAAAACGTCAATCACAAGAGGTTGAACACTTATGTCAGGGCAGGAAGAGGGCAGATTTATTGATGGAAATGTATCTATATACTCTTTGTGGCACTTTGACCTGAAATATCCATTTTGGTTATAATTTTGTTTTGTGAAAATGACATCAACTGCAATCACTTATGTAAAAGTGACACTAGAATGCTTTGTTCCAGAGGCCTGATTTAAAAGTCTTGCTGCTGTTTGTAATAGTAACAGCTTCTCAATAGCAAGGAATTAAGGTACTCATTTAACTGCTCCTTTTCTCTCTCTGTAGGACACCACACTGTTCTTTCTTTTCCCTACTGTTTAATATTGTTTAAATAATAAATATACAATTTGTTTCATAATAACATTGAGGTAACCAAGAGGAAGGAGGCAGGTGCCCTGGCTGGTACTATATGTGGATATATTTGTGTATGGCTTTTCTTTCTAATGCCAGTTAACCACCCACCCAAAGCCATAAAAAACATCAATAGGAATGGGTAGGAGAAGATGGAATAAAATAAGTACAAAGGTTGAGAAAGGAAAGTGGCAAGGAAGGAGGCAAAGAAAAAGCACAGTGCAGAATACAGGGAACATAGGAATGTCTCATTTGTGACTCCAGGGTTGTTTTTTTGGGTTTTTGTTGGGTTTTTTTAACAAAATCCTCATCATTGGACTCTTGTATTCTCACTGCAGATTTACAATGGTGTAACTAAAAACCAGAATCTAACCTCAGCTTAGAGAATAGGAAAAAATCACCAGAAGCAATGTGAATTTTACAGAGGAGCTGTGCAATCCAGTAGTGTGCTGGCTATTGTCTATTTTCTCCTGCACTATCCTCCCCCAAAAGAGTGTCTTGAACTAAATAATATCATGGCATCCTAATTAGTAACAGTTTAATCTCTGGGCTAGTAGTCCTGAGAAATCTGCACTTTAGTGTAGAGTGATTCTAGCACATCTGAAATTTTAATTTAGTATAAGTAAGGATGGGGTGTTTTACCAATGACACAATGCAGTCAATCCCCTGCCCTTCCATTTACACCCCTTGCATGACTATCACAGAGAGCTGACAGCTCACTTTTCTCTATCAATCACATGTTTTCACTGAGATGTACAAAATCCATAATCGGCTTTGTAAATCTTCATTCTTGGCTTCTTTTCAGGCAAACAAAATGACAGAATCAGAGACCAATGTCCTGCTCTGGTGAGTCACAATGATTTTATCACTTAGATATAGAAACCATTTAGAGTCTGGGCAGATCCAGCAGGATTAGAAGTGGGAATTTGTCCTATATTTTAAGGTCATGATCCCCAAAGATGTTTTATTTGCGTGGCATTCAAGACTTTTGAAAAGTTGATTCATTGGAGAGTCCTCAAACAAATAAAGTGCAAAATCTGCTCATTAGGGCATGTAGAGTTCTGCTCATAACAACCCTGCTAGGGATGGTGGGATAAATCATGGGTATTCATACAACAGGATTTTGGTTTGCACACCATCGAGCACAGCCACTTCTCCACATGGACTGGGAGAAGGTGGGATGGGAAAGCATCTGTTCCTCCCAAAAGTTAGGATTGCTGAGCAGTCCCAGTGTGGCCACACATCTACACACCGAAGAAGAACCAGAATAAGACTGAAATCTGGTTCACTTTCACACTTTGCCAATCAAATCATGGGTTGTTTGTGCTGCAGAGAAATGCTAACTGGCAAGAACAAACACATTATTAAAAGAAGAAAAATGTAGCTAATGTTTTGGGTCTCTGGTTCTGTTTTAAAAGAGAATTTTTGTTGTTTTTTCTTAACCCAAGACATTTTAGTTCTGCCCATTTGCATAGGTAATATTGCCATCATATTTATTCACACTGCTCATAAAAGAGCACATCACAAAAGTGCCTGGAAAATAAAACTCCAATGAGAAGGGACCCATCAAGTTTAAATGGAGGTTTATATTGCAGCATTATGAGACAGAGGCTTGCACATTTGCAGCTCCCATGGCAGAAAGTGAAACTCTAAACAATTAAAGCAGCACAGACATCCTGCCCTAAAGGACTGTAAGCATTTAAAAAAGCAGCCATGACCTCTCTTTACTGGGCCTGTTTTCTATTTAATTTACAGTCTTTATTAGCCAAGAAAATTTTGGCTGGATCTTAGTCAAAGTGATGAATATACAAGCATTTTGATCCACAGTTTGGGGTACTTCAAAGTATTCTTTACTTTATGATCATTTGTAATCAAGGTCAGAGCTCTGGTGGTAATTTCAATACCACCTAAACGTATTTATAATATAAAAATTGCTTTGCAGTAGCATGCATAGTGTCCTTTCTATTTTTGCTCACAGTAAGATTGGAGTTGCAAATGCTCAGGCTCTCCAAAAGTTACTCCTACAAGTTTGTGTAAGCAGCTCCATACTTAGGTTTCTTTTATTCAGTTCCCACAATGAGACACAATTGAGCATATATGTATGACAAAAAGAAATGGTTTGTTTTCAGTGGTTTATTTATTGAACTATAAACTGTACTAACTTTGTAGGAAAAAAAAAAAAAGTAAACCAAAAAGCCATAAATTGTTTAAAGAGGAGTTTTTGTTCTTTTTGTCATCAGTTTTTCTCACTTTTCCATATACTTTGCTCAAAGCAAGTGACAGAAGTGTTCCCCCTTTTCAGTGCAGGGACTTTCATGGCAGCAGCACCTTGCAAAACAAAAACTAAAGCTGTGATCACTGTTTTGGCACCATCATCTCAGGTTCTAGGCTTGACTTTTTCTAGATATTGTGTCCTTCTAGATATTATGTCTTCCTACATCTTTCTCTCTAGATTTATGCTTGCTAGGAGAAACCATCTGACTCTTGTACTTCATGTCTCAACTTTTGACAAGCACAACCCAAATCCGAAGCCCAGAATTGGGTCCCAGTTTGAAATATTGATTTATTAAATTTAGTAATAGTAGTAATTTTGTTTTCTTCTGCAAGGGTCCACTCCTGTAAGAATCTGCCAAACTACTGCACTTGACCTCCTTCACATCCTCCCTTAAAACTCTCCTCTGCTGTGACACCTTAAAATAATGATGGTGGTTAGGCAGCTGATGTGCTGTGACTGCATAGTGATCGTAATTATCTCTCAGTTACCTTGTCATTTCTGCCCCTCTCCCCATCTGTTTGCTCTCACTTGTCTTTTGCCTGAATCAAAGACTCTTTGGGGCACAGACCAAGCCTGGAATTCCTGTGCACTTGGATACCGTCCTGAGCAAAGCATCTCGGGTTCTAAGCACTACTGCTGTGCACAGAAATAAAAATTACTGTCTCAAAAGTAGAATCCTCTGCATTTTCATATGCATAAAATATAGCCACATCCTCTAATCCATTTTTTAGGCTAAACAATTGATTCAATGGGCTTTGAGCCAGGGCAGGAGTTGGCCTATAGTCTTTACTCAAAACAAGCAACATAACATATTATTAATCACCCTAAATAGAGACTATCACATTCAGTGTTACAATCCTACCTGTGGATAAAATAAATACCTTTCCAGGAGCCTTATGACTTTTCTCATTTACACTAGGCCAGGCTGTTCTTAAGAAAACTATTGTTCTGCAGGGGATAACAAGATTGCAGTGACTCCCTGGTCATATTCCCTTTTTGTTGCTTGTCTGGAAGTTGGCAAAGGGTGGTGAATACCCAGCAGAGTCATTTGCAGGCCACCCTGTCTCTATCCAAGGGATCTCGAGGCAGTTCTTCCTTCCCTATCAAAGTTTTTATTTCCCAGTAGGAAATAAGTAGGCAGTTATATGCCCAGTAGGGCAACACATAACTTCTGGTGGCTGTAGTTTTGAATGATATTCTGAATTCTGTTAATATCCTCAAATATATCTTTATTCATACTTCAACCACAGCCTGACAGCTGCTGGTCGTGATTCACCAAAGTCTTGGGGAATCAGTCTGGCCAGGAGAGGAGCTGGGGATGCAGCTCCAGCTCTTTGTACGTGCCTGCATCAGATCTGTTGGTGGGAGAGCTGGTTCCAGGGGCCACTGTCTCCTGTGCTGTTCCCCAGGAACGACAGCTGTGCGCTTCCTCCCGTGGAACTTGGAAGAGCTGCAGAGGAGAGGAAAGCCAAAGCCAAAAATAAAAACATGCGCAAAAGCAATGAGTAAAATCAAGGAGCTGCTGTACCACTGGAGACCAGCCAGAAATCTGTGCAAGTCCCCTATTAATGCAGTGCCTTGGTTGCAATTGCTCCCCACACGCCACCCCTTCCTTCCCCAGGTGAATCTTGTCATGCATGTATGAGACACACTGCAAAAAGCACACACACCCCCCCCCCCCAGTAAAATGGTTTTTTTACAGGTTTTCTGCCTGAAAATATGTTTTTCTCCTCTTCTCTTGCAAATTTTGGGGCTTCCTAGGTTGCTGATGTGTGAAAGTGAGACGAATCTTAACACACTCAGTAAATCCAGCCTGTATATGCTTACTTTCCACTCAAATTGATTGTTATTTTAACAAAGAGTTAATCTTAAATAAATGTTCATAGGTCAAGTTGCTTTCCCATTTCTGCCAATGTTTGGGTCATTAGATGCTGGGCTGTAAATGAACCATGCAGATAAGACCTAATGTTAAATATCTAGGACTTCTTTATGGAGGGAAAGAGGCAGGAAGGATAAGGATCTCCTTGCTTCAGGCCATGAGACAGCTATTGACTTTCTAGCACTGGGAAGGAACCTGCTGAAGCATCTTCTGTTTGCCATCATCAGGAACAAGGTGTGAATTAGAAGCACAGTTGAACCCGGTGTGATTCAAACCCCCCCATTCCCACTGGCATAGGGAAATTGCTCATGGCAAAATTAGTCCAGTGGGATATGGAAAAAAGAAGTGAATTCCAGGTGCCTCCTCAGCCTTTTACAAAAGGACATGGCATGTTTTCTGTAGAAAAGGGATTTTGGGGTTTGTGGTTTTGGTTTTCTTTTTCCCTCAAAGGACATAGAAATTGCATACTTTTATACTGAATTCAGTTTTTACTGAATTTTCAGTAATTAGTCTCGATATACATATATTTTAGGGCTTCTTTAGTTAATTCTTTCTGTGTTATTGGGGAGAAATTTATCTCAATATTTTGAGTGGAATATTATGGTAGATTTAAAAATTGCCTATTCTTCCTGTCTGGGAAAAGCATGCAGTACTGAGTAGATAAAGCAAAACTTCATATTTATTTTAGATAATTTAGTCTCTAATTATACAAAAGTGATGTGAGAGAGATACACAGAATCTGACCCAGAATTATGACTAGAAAATAATAATATCATCCTAATTAAAAACCATATAAGAGTTTGTTATCCAGCCTCAAATCCCTGACAAACTTCTATGCTCAAATCATTGCAGCATTTGCAGGCTAAAGATTTAGTAAAAGTTTCATGGAAAAAAAAATCCCTAATGAATTCTCAGTGTTTTTTAATATTGTGCCTCTTCAACAACAATGATGGCTTTTGGGGACTCTTGCTCACTTATGGGACATGTGGGTCATTCAAAAGCTTGAATATTCATTATGAGATGAGCTGGAACTGGATGTGCAATATGTTTGGTTGAGAACTAAATTTTATGTAAATTCTACAGTGATGTTTTCTGGCTCAGTTAGAATCCATTCTACTGTTTATCTTTATACTAATAATGGTCTCTTGGGCTTCTTTTTAAGCCTCTCTGTATACTTTTTTTTTTTCTTTTAAAATGAAAGATGAAGATCCAAAGAAAACAATTTTTAAAGATAGAAATAGAAACACTAGGTAAAAGGAATTAGCAATGCTATCTCTGCATATATTATGTGGAAATCTACTGCAAAATTGCAGCTTGGAATTTTATTCCTAGGACATTAACTGTTTCATGTTTGAGCAGCATTGCTGCTCTGATTCCCCATTTTTTCCAAACCCCTTTGGATCTGAGTTTTTAATTTATTTCTGGATATTTTTTAATATTTATTAAAATATTCCTTCTCCAGAATGATAAATCCAGTTGTCTGGAAGAAATAAAATCTGTGGCATAGCTCTGAAATGAGAATTAACCTTGATTACTACAGTAATTTACTAATCAAAACTGGAGACCTGCTAATCAAGCCTGAATTACCAGCTGCTTGATTTTTATAGTGACATAACCAAAACTGAACATTTGGTAAACAAGGATCTTATTTATGAGGGGGAAAAATTGGCATATGGTCATATTCATCTTAATATATTGTTGTGATTTCCTTATCAGCAGATGTAGGCATCCTCCTTCTAGCTTAAGCCATCCACCTAACCCCAAAATGATGAGCACTGGATTTTCAATTACCCTGGAACTGGAGTCAGAGTAGCCAATTTCACATTTTAAGAGGTTTTCTGATCTACCTGTTGTTTTTGGACCAGGGGAGGAGAATTAGTGATATATCACAGTAGCCTTGTGTTACAGGGCTGGTCAGATAGCACCTTGGAATAAAGGGAGCAGAACACTGGCAGCAGAAAGGAGAGGAGCAGTGCCAGTGAGGAGACAGCTGAGAAAAGCTGCAGGAGGAAATGGCAAAGAGCATCCATGCGGTGCTGGTGAGCCTGGGGCTGAGCACAGAGAGGGACAAACCCCTGGGAAATGTGGCACTGGACCAGACAGGGACAAACCCCTGGGAAATGTGGCACTGGACCAGACAGGGACAAACCCCTGGGAAATGTGGCACTGGACCAGAGAGGGACAAACCCCTGGGAAATGTGGCACTGGACCAGAGAGGGACAAACCCCTGGGAAATGTGGCACTGGTCCAGACAGGGACAAACCCCTGGGAAATGTGGCACTGGACCAGACAGGGACAAACCCCTGGGAAATGTGGCACTGGATCACCCAGGGAGTGCCTGGTGAGGAACCCCAGCCGATCCTGTGAGTGCATCCTTTGTGGAAATGGAAAAAGTACCAATTACTGCAGCCTATCTGAGGGGCTGGGATTGTGACAATATTCATCTGGTTTCCTTAAGTGCAACTAATTTCATGTTTTTAATTTTTTTTTTTTTTTCCGGTCTGATTTCTCTTCATTTTTTCAGCTCCCAGATGGCATCCTGTATCCACCGACACAGAAAATAATTTCCCAGTATTTTCTCTAATGAATGACCTATTATGAACGAGCAGGAAAAACCCATATTGTGCAATTCCTCCACAGAAAAACTGATCATTAATATAAATGCAAAGAAGCCCCCAAAATGGGAATCTTTTTTGTTGTTTGAGCTGCGTGTGGTATTTCATTAAGGTGGCTTGTGTGGGGTTTTTTTTAATGTCTTGTTCAATTGATATTGTCATGGGTAATTTTGCTGTTAAAAAGGTAAAGAACAGAAACACAAAAAGATTATTTCTAGAATAATGTTTACAGCATGAAATTCTCAGCTAGTCAAGATATTTCCCATTCTCTGCTTGTTACTTTAGACCTAATCCCCCATTCTCTAATGCTTAGCATAGAAAATATATACTAAAGCTAGTGCTGCTTCAATTTTTTCACCATCTTATCTCAAAAACCTGAAATAATGTTTTTGCCTATAAGTCTTGAATGTACTTACACCTACCAGGAATGAAAGGGCACAGGGATGATTTAAAATGTGTTCAGTGGATAATAGCCAGTCTAAACTTTGAAGAACACCAGTTTGTGGTCACTGTGTGTTTAGACATCATCCTGCAAAGCTTCCAGGAGCCACAGCTCAGCAGGGGCCAGGCTGTCCTGCAGCAAGTGCAGCCCAAACCAGAGCAGCAAAATCCTGCTGGGATCCACAGATTTTAAGTATCAGGAAAAGCACAAGCTAAGACTCAGTGCTATTCCTAATATTGTGTAGTCTCGGCAGGAGGGACATCCATGGGGATAAAGATTCCACATTTCAGGAACGGATTCTCAGGCAGTGATTTAGAATATTTGAAAGCCAAGGAAACAAGAGTGAAATAAGTGGCTTAGAGTTAAGCAAGGGGGGATATTTCCCCATCCGGGGACAGGACTCTGCTCCACTCCAGTTCACATCCCTGACTCTCCCTAAAGCCACAGCTGTGCACCCAGAAACTTTCCATCACAAGTACTCAGCATTGCCTCACGTGTTTAGGATGACCTCCCTCCACCAGCAAAACTTCAGCTGCCCAAAAATCCACCTGGAAATCTGGATCACTTCAGACTGCACTAGGACATAGCACAAGGATGTGAAGTCACTGAGGAAGGAGTACTTGCAAGGAGGGACTGATGGTTATGGAGGCCAGCAAAAAAAGTACAGAACAAAAGTGGTGGCAGAAAAACTGGGAAGAGGGAGCAAAAATGGTAAAGTGACACCATAAAGCTTTACTGGCTCTAAAGTAAGGGAAAATTATGAAAGCATTTGTTTCTTCTGTTTCAGCCAAAGAAAAATAGTAGGGCATAAAAAGAGAATGAAAAAAAAAATACAGAATGCAGAAGATGTGAAGAAAAAAGCCAGCAAAATGAGAGGAAATGAAGAGAGACGAGAAACAAGTGCTGGAAGTAAAGGAGTGGATGGTGGGGGAGGAGGCAGCACAAAGAAGTCTGATGAACAGGGCTTTTAGGTAAGTGAATTTTATTTGTATGTGTCATTTCCTACTTTTTATTGCATTTCTTTGGCAACCATCCCACAGTTCCATAACCTATGGGTGGGTGGGAGGAGGTGGCTAAGAGGGCAAAATGGTAGTTTTTGGCAGAATATTGACATGACTTGAGTTCAGGTCATTACTTGTGGTTGTCATTAGACAAATAGTGAAAGTGGGCTAATGGGGCAGGTGTTTATGAATCCTACAGGCCAGGGAAGGCTCGGTTTTCACAACCTGACTCACACAGAAAGGGAGAGGCCCAAATGATTCAATGCAGCGAAAGCAATGGTGAGCGGTGATTTCAGCACTGCAGAGACAACAGGGACCTATTTCAGATTTACAGGATGGTTCTGTCAGGTTGCTTCTGCATCTCAGCAACTTTGGAAGGTGGGCACTGCATAGGTTTCTGTATTGGGGACTTCCTATCTTGCAATCATTGGATGGAAATATTTTTCTGTAGTGCAAATTGAGACCCTGGAGCACAGCTCTATGGCAAAATACGACTTTCATGAAAAATATCCTGAACTCCATCTTTTCTGGGTACTTTTGTTTCTTTTTGCCCTCTGTTTGACTCTTTACAGGCTTTTCCCCCTAATTATCTTGAATTCAAAACGGAAACATTTCTAAAACATACAGTGTCAAACAGAATGAGTTTGGAATTTTGAAGACTTTAGAACACACGCAGTGGCTGCCACCCTGAGTCAGACAAAATATCCAGTGCCTTCCCTCTGAGAGTGAGAGGAGCAAATGTCTGGGGAAAAAGTGTATGAACTCTGATATATCTCTCATACAGAGCAATCCTTCTTCCCCTGTGTGCTCCTGCCCTCTGAGGATCAGTGTCAGAGACATTTTGATTTGGAGGCTGGATCCTGATCATCACGTTTAGTAGCTAGTGATGGATTTCGTTTGCATGATTTCATGTAATCCCTTTTATGGTCCATTTACACTTTTGACCTCCACACCATCCTGTGGCCATGAGTTCTGTAATTTCATTACTCACTGTGAGGATAAAATACTTCTTTTGTTTGTTTTAAGACTGATGCTCGGTCATTTAATAGAGGCTCCTAATCTTTGCATTTGTGGGAACTGTTAAATGATGTCTCTTTATGTTAGAAATCAGGTTTTTGAAATAAAAAAGCCTCTTTCCATTTCAAAGCCTTGTAATCAGGCAAGATCCTCCTTCTCTTCTTGTGAACTCTTCCGTGAAAAAAAAGGAAAAATTCCCAACTCCAACTGCAACCTGATGAAATTAAAATTAATTAAAGCAAAAGTAGTTTTACAATGTTCATACTGCCCAGATAAGCAGCCTTAGTCTTATTTTATGTGACCTGCATGGTTCCCATCTCGTGTCACATCACGGTGCCGCTTTCAGCTCTGTGAGATGTGGAATTGCCCATTTTAAGGCCATTCTCTGTGGCACAACTATTAAATCATAAGCATAGTAATGGGAGAATATGTTCACTGAGTTCCCTGCAACAGCAAGAAGGGGAAAGGTTTGGAAAGTCCATTAAAAAAAAGAGGTCCTGAGCATGGTCAGACAGCAACCTACAGTGGGGTGGACTAGGGTGTGAACTTAGCAGTTTCCATTTTCTTACAGCTGGTAATTGTCCAGCATCCTCTCTGCACCACCCCCAGCCCGGTGTTTTGTGTATCATTCCAGTCAGATTGCTGAGGAGAGAGACAAAGGACAGATTCCAGGATAAAATCAAAACTGCTCTGGAAATGCACTGTATGTGGCAGCATTTGGAACAACAGTGAGAGGTTAAAAAAAAAGAGTTAGTTTGACTCTAACCCAAGAATCAAAATTAATGTCAGAGAATTTAATGCAACACAAGGTGTGATGGAACAAAGACTGTTGGGGGGTCTCGTTTTGTTCAGTTATGACAAGCATTGTTCAGCACTTTAGAAGAAACAACAGTGTAATGGTTTTCACTGAATTGTATGAAGAAACGGGAAAACTTTAACAAATATCACAAAACATGTCACAAATCAATTGCATTGAAAATATATTAGGTTTCTTTAAAAGAAAAGATCAGAAAAGGAAGCAGCACAAGCAGGAGAGACAGCACACAAAGATTTACTTCTGAGTGCTACAAAATATTGAACTAAAAATAACATTAAAGATGAAATTTGCAATGAATCTCAAGCTGCTAAATTCCCAAAGGCTGGGTCTGCCAAAGGCTCTGTTGGTTTCCTCTGTTCTTTTCTGTCTTTATTTAAATATTTTATACAGTTGTCTATGTTCATGTGTAGTGCGAACTGTCATTTATATTTCAGTCCACTCTAAAATGGATCTTAGACTATCTCAAGCTGTGCACTGCAGAGAGGAGTTTGGAACTGAGAGGTAAGTTGAAGTGGTAGGGACAAATGAAGACTGATATTTAATGTAGTTTTTGTGTACTTATATTTTGCTGTCATGTATTTTGCCTTAAAACTGATTTGTAATTTTCTGCATTTTGTGACATTATGATAAGATGTGATGCGAGTGGGGTTTCCATTTAGCAAATACATTGATGCATTTTTGAGTCTGAGTGCTTGAATTTGAATTCTGATCTTAGGCTTTCATGTCTAGCAATAACAACACTCAAGTTTAGATCTGCACTCTTAAATGCTTCTCTTTGTGCTTTGGACTTGCAGAGGTAACCTTTTTAAAACAAGAGAGTCTTTAAGCTTATTTTAGATTCACTTGTGTGAGAGGCCCACAGGGTGCTGAGCATCCTCACTCTCCATTGTCTGAGGAATACAGGGCACACCTTGCCCAGGAAAGCTGGGACTGGCCGTGGAGCTGGATCCACCACCATGGGAGAGACTCTCCTGCCCTTCTGGGGCTGGGGGAGGAAGCAGAGGGAGCTGCTCCATCCCCATCCAGACAAACTGCAGCAGCCGTGGTGCCTGGGGCACCTCCCTAAATCCTCCCTGCAGGATCGGCTGGGCTGGGCTGGGCTGGGCTGGGCTGGGCTGGGCTGGGCTGGGCTGGGCTGGGCTGGGTTGGCACCCACCCTGCCCCATCCCTGCTGAGGCACTCTGCTCTCTGGTAGATTAGCTAGGAAAGGTTCAGATATATTGAGGTGGGATTTTGCAGCTCTTCTACACCGGCATGAGGAAGAAGGAAATTAGTAGCGTTGGACTCCTCCTCGTCAACGCGCATAAAAGAAAGAATCCTTTAGAAATTATGTTGCTTTCTCGCTTCTGAACAGTAAATCACACAGAATAAAAATTTTAAATAATGGCTATTAGATTAGGAAGTCTAAGAAGCTTTTACTTCTTGGTAGCTTTGACTATTAAAAATTGATAAATTGCCATTGAAACACAAGCAGCTCTGCAATATGATAGATCAAAGTTCATTTTTTTCCCTAATGCAGAGTTAAGATGAGCAGGCTTACTTTTTGCTCATCTTCTTTGCAGATCAAAAACATTCCTTTCTTTTTATTTGAGTGATCAATTTACTAGAAGAGCCCAATGTATATGTTGTGACTGCAGTAAAATTCTTATTCACAAGCCTTTAAGCAGTAATAGAGTTTGCTGGCATTATGCAAACCTCAGTACATCTCAGCACTGCTCTCCAAAGTGGATAGTGTGTCTCCTCCACATAACACAGGTGCAAATGGATTAGTTATAGTTCGTGAAGTGATATTTCTTAAAATATTTTGACCACGTCATTAAAAAGCTAGCTCTTCTCAGCAGTGCTTCTACATTAAGTTAGCAGAAAGACTTCAGGAGGTTGTGTTTTAGTGGATGGCATTCCAAAGAAAGTACTCAAACGACTGAAATGTAAACCTTGGAAAGACACTTTGCAAGTGGCTTTTTAGAAATCTATTAATTGCATGTCAGTGTAGCTGTACGAGGGGGTTTTTTTGTGCATTAAATATCTCTTATTACTTTCTAAGCATCTATAAATCCACTCTGTGGCAATTTGTATTTTTAAAAAACCTTTTAAATTAAGTAACACAAAATTATGCAATGAACATGCAACATTAAACACTTTCAAGGGCAGCAAATATGATCACATCCTTCAGAAAATATTTCTAAAATGTGTGATTTCCAACCCACTAACTTGCTCGAAAGTTGTGCAAAAGCTGCAGTTGATAACAAGGTCTTGTGTATCTGGATCTTTGGGTAAACAGTGTCTGCCAGTATAGCTGGAGGAGACAGACATTTCCATTTTTAAGATAGTTCTGTAGAGAAAATCCTTCTGTGGGTGTCCACACTTGGCAGCTGATCTCAGGTCTGACACAGTGTGCACACACTGCCACGGCTCCCATCATCCCAGGAGGAGGAAAATCCTGCATGTGGCCCCAAGAAGGTTCAGTCCTGCAAAACACTTAAGCACAAAATTATTTTTAAACTTAAGGGACAATATATAAGTTAGATACAGACTTTGTTAAAAGATGCAGGATGAAATGCATATATTCCAGAAGGAGGGATATAATGTGTGAAAATAAATGGTATGGGAAAGCATCTATAGATAGCTGGGGAGGTAATGAAGGAATGCTTCGATTTCAGTTCAAGGAAGACTTAAATTTACTCTATTTTATTTCACATTAATCCTTCAGTCATCTACCACAGTTTGTGTCTGGCCATGAAATTTTCATCTATGTAGTGTTATTCTTTGGCACGTAAAGATTTACAGTCTCTGAGCCTGATTTGGCTCATCTTGGTGTTGATGACAGAAATTCCAATTTTGCTCTCAAAGGGCATGATTGAACCCGTTAACATTTATTTCAGCCTTGCAGAAGGACATATTGCTTATTTTATATATATAAAGTATGCCAAAATGAGATTAAGAGACTTGGTGAACATTGCACGGTAAGTCAGAGGCACAGAGTCATAGAACTAAGAATTCCTTCCTTCCTGACTCTCACTCCCTTGTTTTATGCTGTACTTTTGATAATGTGTCTGCATTCCCACAGCAATATTCTTCTGGCACACGATAATGCAATAGTTTTGAAATATGCTTTTCACGAGATGTGTGAAAACATAAAATCTATAGATGTGCAGTATACATGGATAAAAGAATTCTTATTACAATATGGAGCTACAAGCATAATAAATGGAAATTGATGAAAAGGGAATCTTTCTACTGCTGGGATTTTAAAGAATTAGACAAATGTGTGTAGTTCAAATAAGACAGAATTTCTGCTTCTTGTCACAGAAAGAGCGATGAACATGTATCAGAAGAGAAAATCAGCTGCTGCTTGGTAAGTACCCTATGATTTTTTTTGACTGCTGCCATTTGGGCCCTACCAAGTCCAGTACTTACTGTGTTGATCAGGATGCTGGCTCCTTTTTTGTTATTATATCACTCAAAAAGAGAGTCTTTCTTAGAAAAACTAAAACTGTGCCAATGCAATACCATGTCTTCAGAAATTTTTTTATTAATTCATTTACATTTCAAGCTGGAGCTAAATCAGTATATTGATGGAGACAATTCTTGGTCCAGTCTTTTCATGTTGGAGGCAGAAGAGATCCCTGGAGGAGTGACACTGGATGCTGTTTTTCTCCTAGTTTTGTAGTCAGTCATTGGATAGTGCAATATTAGGTGAAGCAAATCTTTATATATTTCTGCTAAGTGGTTTTAATTCTTATTTTTGCTGTTGATTTAAGAGTAGTAGCAGTAGTAATAGCAGAGGTAGGAGTATTATTGGCAGCCCCTGTGTCCAAAGAGCTCATTAAAGGACAGCACTCTGGAGATGATGCCCTATCTGACTGGAATCAGCAGGACACAGGAACTACGTCCCATATGATGAATAACAAAAGAAAGGGTAGTTTACATTCTTTGATTCATTTCTGCTCGATTAACCCCCAGTGGGATTTTACCCCTCCAGTCACATTTTTTTGTTCCTCTAATCTTCTTTTGTATTTGCTCACTGACCCCAAGCATGTATTTGACTTGTGACCCTATTTCTGTTAATAAAATACAGGCCATCTGACCAGCATTCACACCACTCCACTACAAGGTGATGATTACCTCATTGTAAGTGCTGGGAGTTAGTAACTCACAGGGTAAGGCTGGTGGTTGGGTGGCCTGGAGATAAGATAACCAATGGAGACAGCAGAAGCAGTTCTGATCTGTGCCTTCAAAACCAAACTGCAGATAATAAACTCCTTCAAAATATCTAATTCTATCCATAGAACTGCATATCTCCTTATGTATTGTTCAGCTATTAATTAGTTGATAATGTTTAGGGGATTATGGCATGACAAAAAACAATTATAGCTATGATGTGGAAATTTTTGGTATCCATACGTGTGGTAGCTTATAAAATCAAAATTATCCCATTTCCATTTTGGGTTATCAATTATGATTATATGCCTCATGAAAAAAAAATACATCAGCACTCAGTGACAATAATTTCAGTATAGTGTTTTGAGGCTAAATTCACACTGGAAAGTATAGGTGATCTCTTTCTAAGCAAAGTAATATTTGTTTTTAAAGAGCCAGCAGAAAAGTAGAGTTGTTTTTTTTTTTTAAGAAAAGGTATAGTAATGAACTTATTCATGCTTTCACCAAATTCTTAAGCCATGAATCTTATCAAAGGCACTGTTAATTGTGTGTTACGTGAAAAAATCATGCCAAAGCCATTTATCAGATATGTAATCTGTGTCTCTGTTTTGTGACAGGAAGCCATTATTTCCACAGAAAAAACAAATCTGTTAAATTTGAACTATTAGATTACAGCAGGGTTAGGGCTGCTTCTGTGCTGCAGAGTCACATCAGGGTCGCAGCCCAGTTCTAGAGATGTACTGCAAGAGCTTCATATCTGATTAAGATGAAAAACTGATAAAAATGTAATGCAGACTAACAATATGGAATTATCTGATGCAGTTTGGGGGGATAGGGGCAGGGGGTATAACATCATTCAGTTTATTTGCATATGTTTGTTCTTTCTGCTGAAATCAATCTCTTTGAAGGAAGCAAGAAAACTTTAGAAAAAGAAAATATTATTAATGCTGGTAAGAGAACACAGAAGAAAATCTTTAGTAAACATTCCTTTTCCAGTGTTGATTATCATTCTGTCTAATGTTTATTTTCATAGTTTTCTTTGATCCAAACACAAATAACAATAAAGTTAGCTTCATTTCTTTGAACTAACAAAACTATACTGTGGCCAAATTTGGAGCAAATTTTTAAGTGCCTTTTTTTGTTTTTCTTCAAAGCCACATACGAGATTTATGGAGTGGATATTTGCATAACTCTCACCCTCTCCTGTAGAGGAATGTTTCTATGGCTAGCAGTGATTTACCTGCTCAGGGCTTCCCTCTTCCTTTGCTGGAGGGCTCTGAGCACCTGGGCACGCCCTGGATACCTGTGCAGGGAGCATCCAGGGCTTTGGCTCCCCGTGTCCTGGGGAGGCTTCTGCAGTTTGGAGGGGCTGACTGTGGCTCTGTGGGGCTGCCTGGTGGGTGTGAAGCCAGCATGTGGCATTCCACCCTCCCTGCACCCCTACCCCAGCAGGCAGAGAGGCAGGGCAGGGTGGCAGAGCACCAGGGCCCTGCCCATGGGCACCTCCGCCCAAGGGGAGCCCCGGGCATGGGTTCTACCTTCAGCAGCTGCTCCCATCAGACTCTGACAGATGACTGTGTGCTGTAGACTTGGAAACAACCACATTCCCAATGTAAATATTGTGCAATTGCAAAATACGTACTACAGTGTTTACCACGGTGCTTGAAACCGGCCTGCATCGCTGGGGGTGTTTTAGTCTGTTCATATTTAAAAACACTGCCAAATCACAGATCTGCTCAGGAGGCCTGGCAGCACCTGCTGAGGCAATGGTGAAGAGTCTGTATCTGTGATGGAAACATCTCTTCACCCTCACATTACATCCAGCACGTATTCTGGCTGTTCTGTGCAGCCCTCCTGCATGCAAATATTGGCCCTGAAAGTGGTGGAAGTTACGAATAAGGACCACAAGGTCCAGCCTCAGTCAATCAGCTACAGAAGAGCCACATGCTGGATAAACTGACTGCTGTACATTTTTTCAGGATATGATACAGAAACATGAGAGATCCTCAGGTTCTCTAAAATTCACTATTTTATCCCTGTAAATGTCCCACTGTCTAGCCTGGCTGAACAAGGGCATCCAGTCCAGTGATTGATTGCCTCTGTGAGCAGATCCAAGTTTCACTCTTAAATCAGCCAGCATGTGGTTGATGACAGGGACAAAGCCAGCCCTCATCACTTCCTAAGCAAATCATCTAAATTCAACCAAATTATGATTTCACCACTGAAATAAGTGTCAGAATTTCCACCAGGTTCACATGGATTTGGATTTGGCCATTGACTTCTGAGTGCAAATGGCTTCTTAAAGCCATTTACTTTTAAATAAGTAGGTGTTTAAGTGCTTCAAGAGATTATAAAAATAATAGCAAATGCAAATAATATGACTTCAGGTACTGCTAAAAAGTGTCAGAAGAAAATGGGCAGTTTTGAGGTTAAATCAGAACTAATCCCAGTGACTGCAGGCGACTCACACTTGAGTAAGAATGAAAATTTGGGTTTTGAGCTATGTAGGAGAGTTTTGGCTGAACCTTTTAAATTTCTTTGGGAAGGGGGGGAGGTCAGGTGATTATGTTAATTGGGAATTTGGGGGGTTTTTAAATACTTATAAAAATGCCAAATAGAAACAGTTGATAACTTCTGTAGTTTATTCCAGTCAAAATAAAGTACCTCTGGTCCCAGAGGAGGGAGCTCAGAAATGGTGCCTAAAGGTCCTGCCTGAATGTGCAGAGCCCTTCCCTTTAAAAGATCATCTCCAATAAAAGCACAACCAAAAAACACTGCTTACTCAGATTCCTTTTTTTTTTTTTTCTTGCTAACACTATGAAAGGAGGAGTAACAGAGCTGATACTTTAGTAATTGTGCAGTTCACTCCACATGAATATAGTTAGGAATGTGGGACTGAAAACACTTCACATATCCAGGCTCTGTTTTCTCAGTTGCTGGCAGAGGTAGCCTAGGTACAAAGCCCAGAATGAGTCCACAGCAACATCTGCTGAAGATGTCCCAAGGAACAAAGCTAGAAAAGCTAGACAGTTTCAGGATGCCCATCTCTTGATGGAAGAGTGAATCAGCTCACTTCCAAAATTCATTATTTACATTCTTACTTAATTTTAAGTAAAAAATACACAGAAGTGCTGACTTCTAGAAAAAGCTCATTGCCATTTCTTGCTATGGAAGGAAACAGGACTTTGGCACAGAGAAGCAGAGTCCCTTCTATTCTGTTGTCCCTGAGACTGTGTGGCTGCTTGCACAATTCAGAGCTAAGCACAAAATCGTGCTCAGTGTTCTTCCTTCCTCCCTTTCTGAAAAAAAAGCGTTTCTACCCTGCATTTCTGGAAAGATGAACAGAAAGCCTTGCAAATGGGTGTAGAAACATCTGCCTGAGCATCAGAAGCCTGAAATAGCAGCAGTGAGAGGTATAATGCTTGGAAACTTGAGAGGGCTGGCTATGTCAGTGCCAAAAACTCAGTATGTGTTACAGCTCAAAATAAATGGGAGTCCCTGTACAAATAAATAGTATATAACTTACTCCTGTGGTGGCTCCATTTTGGAGGGGTTGGCTTTGTTTTTTAATATTCAGCTGAATAATATTTAATGTTCTGTTATTTTTAAAAATAAAACAGTTAAAACAAAATATTTGCAGTTACTGTGAGAAGATGCTGTGTCACCGATTGCCCAGGCTGAGGTGGGTGCAAAGCTTGTGAGGTGCCTGGCAAAGGATGTGGGTGATGTCCTGGCCCAGCTCATTGATGTAGAATGTGTCTGTCTTGAGAATTCCTCTTCAGAATGTAGCACCACTGTGCTCTTCACATCTAGGGACTGAAACAGGAGTTGTGCCTCAAAACCCTTGTGTTGTATGGTCCCATGGTAATTCCTCTTCCTTTATCTCCAGTAATTTTCCTGTGCTGAGTCTGGTCTCTCCCTTCTGCTCAGCAGGGGTGTGGGTTTGTTCTTTTTCTTTGTTCTATTAATTTTCTCATAACTACTATCTACTATATTCACATAACAGCCACTATCAAGCTACTAAAACTGTTTTCAAGCATATTAAATCCCCTATTTTAGAACAATAAGGAAAGGCTTTTACTAAATAAATACAAGAGCTTCTTTTAGATCATGCAATAAGGAAACTGAATATAGAGTTGAAGTTCCCAGAACTTGGGAGGACAAAGGAGCAGTTTACTACAGAGCTTTTTCCCAACACTCAGAGCTGTGATATTCCTTAGAGGAAATAATAAATCTTTCTCTTTGTCACTCTTCTCTTGGTTTCTTTTGTTGTTTAGGAATTAAAAAAAATGAAAAGCGTAGGTACTACTTACAAGGCAGCTTCCTTGATGATTCTGGTAGTCCAGCCAGGGGACAAGGTTGTGTGTATAGGAAGGGGAGATGAACAATTCACCCTGTAAAGGAATTAAAAACAAAAGTGGGAATCCTTTGAAAGAAGAGTGGTGGGGATTATAGCTGCATGCTTTCACTAATGACTTTGCAAACATTTAGCCAGAAATCTAGTTGCACTTTATTTAATATTCAGATAAGGACCATTCACCTGCTGTTAAGCTACAACATCTACAATCATTCTTTGAATACTGATAATTATATGAAGCAGACTCCCCTAGAGGCTGGTAGTCTAGTCTGGATTCACCTGGAATACAAAGATGAATAATATTGCATATTACATGCACCCAAGTAGTTGCAATTTATAGAAATGTCCATTTATACTCCTGAAAAAAAGATGTGTATTTCCCTAGGGCTACAGTGTATGGTGATAAAAACCTGTGTGTGGGGACAGTTTGGACTGTAACTCCTAGCGTGCCCGTTGATTAATTAATAAACAAATAAATCATTATATTTAGCCAGATATCTCACTCCGAGCCCATAAAAGAGAAAATGTTAAAAATTAATTTTGTGTGCCTCGCCATAAGGAAGGGTTACACAGAGACACCAGAAATGAGTGCGAGAAGTGGCATCCAAATGGCTCAGAGTCGGTGTGTGTGTACATTTTTAAAAGATGAGTAGCATTATGAATCTGCTCTCTTCGCCTCCTCCTTTCCTGCTCTTTCTCCCATCAGGTGCCTTGTCCTTGTTCTCCCCTCTCATTTGCTGATGGCTGATAACACCTTATCTCCACCAGGGAAGCAACCGGGAAGTTTGCTCCTTCCTCACAAGACTGAGGGTATAATTAGAACCACGCACCTGCTCAGTCCTCCGGTGACTCAGTTAGTCTACATCCATGTCAAAATCCATGCTGTGAGGGTAATTTGATCATCTCACTTACTTTTTTCATATACTTTATATGAATAAACTACCAGAACAAGCCTCCGTTGAGTTGGTTCAGTTTAATCTCACAAATTTGTGTCAACTCTTTGTTGCCAGAAGAATTTTATCATTTGATCTCATGGTTACTTTAGCAGACTTTAGTACATATTTTATTTCACTCTCCAGAATACAAAATTCCATTCTTGTGTCAAAATCATCTCTTTATTATTATCTATTTATATTTCCATGATACTTACAGACTTCAACCGAGATCAGGGTCTTGTTGTACGAGACAATACAGAAAGGCTCAATAAAAGAATTCTGGTCCCAGGAGCCTTGTAAGCTGAATAAAGGCTGGGAGAAAGGAAATATTGCCCCCATTTTACAGATGGGAAAGTGAAGCTCTGATAATCTTTCTGTACAATGCAGAGCACATACAGTGATAGTGAAGAGGGTTCTGAAAAAGAAACAAAGTCCAGAAACTATGCCAAAACAGGGTGGATTTAACCCCCAATATACTGGCAAGCATCCATATAAGTTCAAGTAAGTTATAGATGTACACTGGTTTCATTTGCACACTCAGATCCCAAGGCTCCCTTGGCCTTCTCCATCCTTCTTTGTCCCCCAGACCACCCTTCAAAGGCAGCTGACACCATTTTTTGATGTTGCCTTCTTAGGCTCAAAAGAGTTATTTTGCCACTGCTTCCTCTAGCATTTAAAAAAAATTTACCTTGAGCCCTGTGATGCCACAGGGGTGTCAAATCTCTCTGACTGCAGCAGCTTCCAGGCTCAGCAGAGATACATCAAGGCTCTGTTAGACTCTCCTTCCCAACATCTGAAGGGCAATGCAATCTTTGTGTCCTTGAACTGGGCCTGGAATCTCCTGCATTAGAATACTTCCCCTCTGCTGCTCCCAGAAGAGCCTACAAGACCCCAGGAGAGCTGCAGCCAACCGAGGATATTCACTCATGACCAAAGCAGCAGAGCAGCACTTTGGGGTTCCCTGAAGACAGCAGAAAGGAGAGGAAATGGTAAATTCACCATCTCCCTTTCAAAGATGACTAAATATAGGAGGGGAGCCTGCCAGGAAGGGGTGTGGGGGTGTGGCAGTGTGTAGAGAGGTGCTCGAGCCCCCTCAATCTGCTGAGCTGCTGCTGCTTGGCGCTGCCCTGCTGAGCTCGGTGAGCACGGCTCCCCGAGTGAGCTCCTCACCATTCCAACTGCACCACTGCAACACTGCCTTCTGACTAAATACCAGTTCAGACTAATTGTCAAGGATCAGATAACAGGAAAATATTTCTATTTGACAGTCTACTATTTTTCAATTGTTCCTCTGTTACATATCTAAGTAAACATTTGTTCCACTTATCATTTCTGAGCAAAAGACATGAATCATTTGACTAGTAAAACCACAACGACAGCTGTTGCTTATTAGAAACAGTCATCTTGTTCAAGGGCCTGCTATGGAGGAGTTCTTCAGGAAACTGTTTCTGCTTTTAGTGCTTTACAGTGCAATGAAAGCAAAGTTGTAGAAATTAGGGCATTTTTGTTTCACTGAATGTGATTGGCAAAACACCCAGACACATACACACACATGGAACAATCATTACAGCTGAGCTACAAGCCCCCAAGAAACAGGAAAATACCCACTTAAGAATACTACTAATGATATAATACTTATGGTCTTTGTGGTTTTTATACAGAACTCTACATTATAGTGAAACAAAACTAGATTTAAGGGTCCCTTGGTAAGCAGGTTGTATGTTTGGGTTTTTGGTGTTGGATACAATATTTATACCAGTTATTATGCATGTACCAGAAATATGTTTCACCATTCATGGTTTTTCCAGCTCTCAGGAACAAATTAACCTTGGCTTCATAAAATTCCTAGAAGCCAGTCATCAGTGGTCACTACTATGTTACTCTCAGAATAAGCTTCTTGAGCCAGTGATTTAAAAAAACAAGAATTTTAAAAATTCTGGTCAGGATAGAAAAAGCAGGGAGGGCAACAAAATACTTTTTAAATTAGTGGAAACAAAATAGGGGAAAAAAATCCTGGACCATGACAAAATCAAAAACAATTAAGTGAAACCGAGTCAGGTCAGACATGAGGATTTTTGCCTTCCTGCAGTGCTGGTTCAAAGGCATTATAGATCATATGGGCCAAAATCTGATTGTTTCTGTGACCTGTATGGAACAAAATTGTGTTAAACAGAGGCCTAAGAGCTGGGCATTTTATCAGTGAAAATCACTGGAAGGTATACCCTGTATGATGCCCCTATTGTCAGCTTTGAAGGGAGAAGCCAAAGACTAAATGAGCATTGAGACTGCACTGATCCCTGCAGGACGGAGGGGAGGAACCTTGGCAGGGCAGTAGAGAGATGCTACCAAGTAGTCTGCTCAGGTAAATAGCAGAGCTTGTGGCTCGTGGCTGTTACTTAGATACCTTTTAAACCTGCAAAATTAATTAAAGAAGAAAGAGTTAAAAAAAATAAAATTAAAGGATTGTTGGGGTATGGCAAAAGAAAAGGAAGGCAGAGCAGGAAAGCAGTGGAGAGAAGCATATCACTGAGGAGGTAAAGCTGAGGTTTATTATGAGTTAGAAATCTGCAAAACTGTCACCAATTCAATAATGGCATTCAACGAGATTTGTAGAGATCATATCCTGCCCTTCATTCACCCTCACAGCACTCACTGATGGGAGTCAGCACTTCACTGCAGCTGGATATTTAGAAGTCATTTGTTCTGTGTAACATGCCTGTTCTTACTAATCTTAGTCAAGTAAGTAGTCCATCCTCGTGTGTCATCCCACGAAGTCAAATGTGTTATTAGCATAAGTGATGATTACTTATCCCTGTGAGGTCCTGCGAGGTTGGGGCTCCCAGCATCAGTGCACTTGACATGGCAGTCTTTCCATAGTAATTTAATAAAATGGGGCCCAATTCAGTTCAGAGGTGCCTTGAGGAATAAGCTGGACTTAAACGGTGCTTAGGCCTTTGACTGGACCCCTGAAAACCCTTCATTCATTGAGTGAATACTAATTAGTCAGAGGAGGGTTATTAAATTATAGACTCGGTTCTTTTATCATTGCTCAGAGCATGGTGCTTTTGCAAGGGCCTGAGCAAAAGAATGCAAATCCAGGCACACACAGAGGGAAGTTAAGGTGTGATTGTTTTCCTTGGTAAACACAGGGAGTGCAGAAATGCCATTAATAAGCAGGACAGAGAATCTGTACGTGTCAGTGGGTAGATTTTGCTCTAAAACAATGCAAGGCACTAAAAATGGACAGAATAAGAGACTATGGAAAGCATCTCACAGCTGCACTGGGATGGAAAACCCCCCTCCAGACAGGTGGATGGAAAAGGTGTGATTCAGAGCCCAGCCAGTGGAAATCTGAGCTTGGTGAGCTCTGAATCAGGCCCTTCCTGAGCAGGCAGCCTCAGACACCCCTGCCAGGGCTGAGTCCTGGAGCTTTGTGCAGAGTGATGTGCTCAGTGTACATCCACAGACTGATCAGTTACCCCCAGTCTAATGCTCAGTGCAAGAAGGATTCAATCAGTTCATTTTCTGTGCCATGCCCCTCTCCTAGGGAGCAGGAGCCTGATTGCTGCAGGGACACATGAGGAAGACACATATCACTCATGCTAAGCACGTGATTTTAATGGGTTACAGGTATTTCTAATAGCTGACAATCTCTTGCTTTTTGGATTTCTCATAGCTTTTAGTTCTTTACCTAATTTCCAAACAGCTCCCAGACTCAGAGTGACTCCTGTGCTCATTCTGAGCCTTGGTTGTAAGATCCTATGTCTTTCACAGCACTTACATATTTTGTGGATATTGAAGCAATTCCTTGTGACCTTTGTGATCACCTCCTTAATTCACAGTTCTTCTGATTCCCAAATGTAATGGATGTAGGAAAATTTTGGATTATAATTTTCTAACCAACAAACTCTCTGTTCTGCTCTTTGCTACATGTGATCTGTTATAGTTACAGAATGCATGAGTGATCTTTCATGTGATCCCAAAAGGTTTGTTGGGTTGTTGTTGCTTTTTTAAACTCAGATCTTTGAAAAAGTCTTAATTAGTGGTACAAAAATATTGCCCAGCTGTTAGATCCAGAGGGCTTGGCACAATAGATCACAAATAGTAGACTCATTCTAACATTTGATCTTTGCTTTGCTGGCTCTATCTGTTAAAAGAATGTGCTGTTAGTGTGCTGCTGCATTCAGCTTTCCAGCCAGGTGTTTGTGAAGGATTGCCTTTATTCAATTAGTACATAAATGTTTGACAAATTATGTATACTAATGGCATAATATGAAGGTCAATTCTGTACCATCACACATACAAAGTGCATTTTGCACAATGTATCATTTAGAATTCTGGGGGAAAGATTAAAATATGAGTATTAAATCATATCCTTACTAGATTAACAAAAAAGAATCATCATTGTCAGTTTTAGTGAAACAGTGTTAGAAAAAGATTTTTTTTAGTTGTCTAGATAGCATAAATTTTTCTCCTGTTAGATTTCATTAATCTAGTAATCCAGTAATCAAGTTCAGACATTTTCAGAGTTTTGAGGCTTTTGCTGCCTCATGCCCTTGTAGAGCCTAAGAACATGCCCACATTTTAGCCAGCTGTAATCCATGTGAAGTCAATAGGACTTTCATGGATGAAAATTAAAAGCCTTTGGAAAAAGCTTGCTTGATCAGATTTTAAAAGATTTCAAGATCTGTATATGTCCACCATTATGTCCAAATTAAGCATTTTTTATTTGCCAGCAATCCAAGGACCTGATTTTATTTTGATTTTCCCATTAGCCTGGCAGTTTAGCCAGTAGAAGCCTTTTTTCCCTCCCACTGGAGTAACAGAGAGAAATTCATTGGATTCTACTGGATAGTAGCTGATTTCATTATCATATTATAGAAAATAAAGATTACAATTCCAAATGATTTTTCCTGCAGTCCACACACTAACTGTGTAAATGGCAATATGTGGAAAAGTTGACTACATCATAAAAAATTTACTTTCTGCAAGAATTTTCTTGAATTGGTTTCAAAAGAATCTGCTGTTTGGCATCTTTCCTATACTGAAATTCTAGAAGGTAACTGCATTATGTGCATGTAAAACATGCAAAAGGAAACATTCACTGAACTCTTTCTTTCTGCTACCAAATATAACTGTGGCTTAGAAAAGGGGCCTGAAATCAAAACTCTAGACAAATACAAGATGTGTGCATGGTAAGATAGCCACTAATGGAAGGTGAAATACTCTTCTCCTTCACTTGCTGTTGATTGACAAAGGTTCCATCTAATGGTAATTTGAATATTTTGCCAACAGTTGGGGATACTCTGCCCCTGCCAAAATAAATAAATAAATAAATAAATAAATAAAATAAATGCTTCCAACTCTGAGAGCAAATGCCTGTAAGTCTATAGAAAACAAATTAGAAATGTGTTATTCTCAATGAAAAAGGTCTCCACAAGAGCTATAATTTTATTTTTTTTAGTGCACAGAATAACATAAATCAAAAGAAACAATAGTCTACCTTGTGTTTTGACTACTTTGACCCTCTTCAACCCCTGCCAATTTTTATCTCATTTTTGTTTAACTTTGTACATCAGAGTTTAATTTTAAACCTGGTCCTGAAGACAGTGATGTATAGGGTACATCAAGTATAGCTTAAATTACCCTCTCCCCAGTGATTTGAAGTTGAGGGGAGGGTCTTACTCCACAGCAGGGTGGGAAAGAGAAATGGTCAGATGCTGCCCTTTGAACCTGACCACCCTCAGCTACAGAAACATTTATGCCAGAACATCATTTATTGATTTTATTATATTGTAGGATCTCTTAAAACTGTTGGTGAAGTTTGCCATATATTAATTTTTGACACATGCATATAAAAACAGAAATATGGGTTGAGCAGAAACTATAAATATAGACAACACTGCCCAATAAACTTACATCCTTTCACTTATAGGTTTCTATTTCAGCTGATCATTCCGAGCAGCCTGTCTTTGAAAATAAATATTACCCCTCTGATAAGCTAACCAATTTGAAGATTAAAGCTGCATTTGAGGATTAAACTTTTTCTTATTTGATTATTGTTGTGTCTTGTAGCAATAGAAGATAAATATTAATAGAATGTTACAGCCCAATTCTGCCCACTTTACTTGTGTGAGAGTTTCCTACGATGAAACTGAAAGAATTATGCAGGATTTGGCCCTTAAACTCAGCATTGACTGCTGTGTTTTCTCAGTCCACTAAGAATAAGTCTCCCGTGAAATGTTACATGTACCTGGCAAACTCCTGAACCCAGGGCTGCCGCAGAAAACTCTCGCTGATGGGTAGCTCCGAGAGCTCGCCCTCCAATTATCAACCACTGAGCTGGGTGTGTGTTTTCATTGAGGAGAACAAAAACCACAAGAAGTGCTCTACATCAGACCACAAAATGGCTTTGGCACCTGTGTGTGCCCAGAGCAGAAGTTTGGGAGTTGTGTTCTCTCGTGGCCTGCTGACCCCAGGAGAGGAGCTGACCTTGTCTTCCAGGCAGGAGTCTATTGCTATGGCTCCCCTGGGAGCACAAACCAGCTGCAAACTGCTGCAATGATTAACCCTTATGTGTTGTAGATGTAACATCGAGTCATGGTAATAAAGCTTTCACTGCATAACCGATCTCTTGCTTTGTAAATTGTTGCTCTTATCAGCTGCACTGGAGGATGTTATCCCTTTCCTGTGAAGCATGACTGCTGTGCTGCTCACTGGAAAGGAGGCCAGATCTATAGAGTCGGTGATATTTATTCAATTGCTTTGAGAACAATGCAGAGAACACACTTTGTTTGAGCTAAAAATGCAGCGTGTGAAAACAAACAAAAAGAAAAATCCCCCACCATGAAATACTCATACATATGAAACAATATATTAATTAAAATCCAGAATGCCTGTAGCAGATTTGAATCTGGGAACGCCAGATTTGCTATAACAGACAACTGTGTTGCTCTGTTGAGTCCAGGCTCCCGTTTGAGGAAGTAATTTATACCTAATGTTTCGTAAAAATGCAAACTCTTACAGCCTGTGACTTACCTGGACAATTACAGAATTTTGCTGTTTGGCTGGAAACAGAATGTTTGCAAGCACAATCATATCAATCAGTATTCATCTCCCCAGAACATAAGCAGTGTAAGTCCTATTTTGTCTTCGAACACGAGACCCAGTTCTGTGCTCTCCTATTTGCCAAGGAGCCAAGGGGAGCTGTGAGTATGTCTCAGCTAAAATCCAAACCTCAGGCCCTGGCTTCCTCAGAAACATGATGCCATTTATCTCAGTGTGCTTGCTACCCTCCAGCCCTTCCCTTGGTGAATCTATGGCCACATCAAGGCCCTGAGAGCAAAGGTGACCTTAGGGTAAGCCCCAATATGACACAATACTCTGCTTTAGTCTGCAAAGAGACAGAAACACTATCTCTGAGATGGAGGCTGTGTGTGTCACAAGGGCTCTCACTGCCCACAGTCCCTCTTTCACAGGGACTTTCCAACATCCCAAGACCAAGAAGAGCAAAAATTATTTGTTCAACCTGTCCAGCCGTGGAAGCAGCAGCTGTGTGCCATTTAGGGCCACGGGACTGTGGTCCTTGCTAACCCCATCAGAGGTTGAGTGGACCAAGAACATTGCAGGGTTCAGTCCACAGCTCCCAGGGACTGTTTATAGTTCTTACACACAACCTTTTTCAAAGGATACAATCAGCTTCCAGGTTCAGGGATTAAGAAAAAAAAAAAACAATTCCTCTGGTATAAGCAGAAAGAAAAATATAAGAAAAATAAATTTAATTTAAGGAAACAAAAATTGTTTTCCCTCAAATAACTGAGGTCTTTTGAGTTTTGGGAGGGGATATTGTTGAGGACTGTAGTACACTAATGTCACTAGGTGCAGACTGAGAAAAGGTAATGGGAAAACTTGACACCTAGGAAGGAGGCTGCAGTGAGAATGGGCTTCTTTGCAAGGTTACCTGGTGTTCAGAGTGGGTTAATGCCCTTTGATATGAGGCAAATTAACACCACTCTGTGGTCCATGACTCATCCCTTTCTCCACATCTTTCAATCACATTACTTCAGGCTGCCCTAATGAAGCAGATGTGATCTGCAGGAGCCATGCTCGGGCTGGCCAGGCCAGGGGCTGCACCAGGTATTCTTTATTTCTTAATGAAGAAGAAGCTGCTCTGGACTCATGATGCTTTGCTATTTGGTATCTGGATTCATCTGCTTGAAAAAGAGTACAGATAGTTTTATTGCAAAAGTTAGGCTAGACAGGGTTATTCCTCACTCATCAGCACTGGGAGCATTTTCCTACAGGGACTGCAGCTAGAAGCAATGGGTTTATTCCTCTTTCCCCAACTCCACCTCCTCAGGCACATCAGTACTGTTATTTTAACACCAACAGCTGGAGATAAAAAAAAAAAAATAAAATTACTATTAAGCCTCATTGAGTCCTACAACAGTAACTATAGACAGAAAAAGAGTGACCAGAGAGTTAAACTCCAAAATTGGCTAAACAGGGTGACAGAGACAATAACTTCTTTTACTCCCTCATCAGCTCCAGCAGCTCCCATTTTTCTCTGAGTAGCTGCTGTGGTCTCATAGGTGGAGGCTGTTGGCCTCTGAAGGGAGCAGAAGTCACCTGTTCCTTCTTCAGGAGGATGGGGAAGGGTCTCTTGGTGTTGGTACCTTGTGTTCTGCCTGGCTCCTGGGGGTGTGAGAGGCTGGTGAGGAGGAGGAGGATGGGCTCCAGCTGCTGGGGGCTGTGTCCTTCTGTGCTCCCCTGCCTTTGGAAGCTGGGGGGCCCTGTGTGCCCTTTCACATCTCATCCCTCCTCAGCCTGTCACTCCTGCTTCCAAAGTACTGTTGCCCTGATATTTGATTGCTCAAAGGGGAGAAAGAAGCAACAAATTTACTGAAATTATCTTGATGTTATTTTGTTCTCTTTGGGGTTTCTTGTGTGAAGGGGGTATCTACTCTATTAACTCCCATTAATATCAAACCTCTACTATTAATAGGATTTGCATATGGAAAGGAAGAGGATTGACCTTTAAATTCATTAAATAAAGCAAATTTTAAAAAATAATTTTAGTTAAAAGCATTAGTGTGATGAAAAATAGAAGAACAAATACAGAGACATCAGTATCTAGGCTTTCGCTAACACTAACGAGCAAATTATTGTAAGGGAAGATTTGCATCATTGGAATGCATATTCCAGCCTCCATAGTGATATATGTGATGTGGGGTTATCTTTGTATGGCTCCTCTTTCAGAATATATTTTCTTCTTATAAAATAGCCTCTTTTTAACTCCCATAGGGGACCTCCTTATAAATGAGGAACTGGTCCTCAAGGGATTGGCCTGGCTAGAAAAGTGTGCTATTAAAAAAAAAAAAAAAAAAAGTGCATATTATGCATATTAGAATACTAAGCAATATAATTAGCCCATTTCTTTGGTTTTTTTAGAAAATCTTTTTTTTTTTAAAAAAAAAAAGTATACCCAAGTTTTAATTAAACATATTCTCTGGATGTTTGAATTGTGTAAGAATTAGAAAATCCTGTTGTATTTTAGAAGGATCAATTGCATCAATTTAAGTTTCTGGCTCCAGTCTCTGCTCTGCAGCCAGGTATCACCACTGCTCTTGTACAGCAGGTACAGTGCTGAGAGTGAGTGAGGTTTGGCCATGAGCTGCCCCTCAGATGGGCATTCTCAGCCCATGGGTGGCAGTGAACACGTTCATCTTCTAATCCTTTACACAGGAATAAGCAGAGCTAGTCTGCACCAAAACTGGCTAAATCTACAGATTCAAAATATGATTGCTCCTAATGATAAATATTGATCTACATGTGCTGAAAATCTTCTGTTTCCTTCCCAGAAAGGAGTCTAAAATGTAATTAGATGAGCAATGTTTCTACCACCCTATCACTTTGCGAGGCTGAGTCTCGAGATGCTGATGTCCAGTGCTTTCTGGATCTCCACTTTGCTCTTAGGTCTTACCCCATCTATGTCTCAGCTTTCTGTCACAGCCCTTTGTAAAGTTCTTTGGGATGCTTGGATCAAACTTGCTGTTGGTCCAAAGTAGTATTAATCAGTATTTTGTGCTATTTTGTCATGCAGCTCAGTCTGTAAATCCACATATTTATTCTGTTCCTGTTCTACCTCAGGCTCCCACAAGTGGGAAGAGGTGAAACAGTTCAGGTTATTCTTCTCAGAGCTCAGCTAATGTCATCTGCTGAATACAGCTCCAAACATCTGAAGCCGGTGAAATTAAATAAAGTGTGAGCATCCTTTGGTCTGGAGCTCTTTGCCTTTAGAACAAATACTGATGGTAACCTTAACAATAGTATATTAAGGGGAAAAAAAAAAACAACCTCATAAAATAATGTAGTGTTAGGATGGAGCTCTGCCTGATATTAGAACAATTAGGGAGCAGATGCATCCAGTCTGAACAAAGTGACCTTTTCATCAAGTTACAAAACATTAAAGGTTAAAGAATGTTTGAAAGGAAGTTAATACTTTTAAAACATTAGAAAAAAATGCCATTTTTGCTGGACCTGACCAAAACCAGTGGGAAACTGAGATGACTGTTTAGGCACATCCAGTCATAATTTAAGCAACTCTGGTTACAGAAGGATATAAGGTATTTTAAATCGTCTGTTTTCTTTCACAATTAGAAGTGCTTTTTCGAAGAAGAAAGATTTGATAGGAATAAACACCCGGTGACAGAAAGCTGGTTAATTGCAATTTTAAAGTGACATTCCTTTCTCTCCATCGTGCACAGAGGAGAACAAAGAGAGGGAATCAATGGTGGTGTCAGATTTTCTTAGTTTCCACGTTTCACCTGGCCCGGGCGGAGCAGAGCCCTGTGCCCGGCTGGGGAGCCGCGTCCCCGCTCTGCCCCCGCACACGGCGGGGCCGCGGTGCCGCTCGCCAAGGGCCGCCTGGGAGGGGACAAGTGCCGGGGACCGCCCCGGGCAGCGGGACAGCGGCGGGCTCAGGGCCTGCTGGGCGCTCCCGCACGGCGGATCGCAGCCGTGGCCATGTGTTCTCGGCGGAGGGCTGAGTGCGGGGGGATGCCGGGCACGGCACGCAGCCCGCAGCCCCAGCGCTGTCCGTGCTCGGGGAGCTCAGCGTGGCCCCCGCGAGCATCCGCCGGCCAAGCGGGGCTTTGGGATTCTCGGCCCGACGGCCTCGCTGGGGCTGCCGTGTGCCCGTGTCGTGGCGGCCCGTGCGGCTCCGCCGCGGGCTCAGAGCGCTGCGGAGGAGGAGGAAGAGGAGGAAGAAGAGGAGGCTGCTCGGGTATGCGGCCGAGCTGCCGGGAGCTGCTCGCGGTCCCCAGCCCGGTGCGCGTCCCCCCGGGGGTCCCGAGCTCCGCCCGCTCTTTGGGGACGGGCAGGGGCGGCTGCTGCCTCTCCCTTCCCCGGGCGGTCAGCGGGGCCCGGAGCGGGCCCACCGCCGGCGCCAGGTGAGCTACTGGCACATGGGGGATTCGTGCAGATAAACTTCTCTGAGAGAGAGCTGTGTGCAAAAGCTAAAAAACCCGCCAGGGAAGGAAGTTTTTGTGAAAAAAAAGATTTTGCTCTAACTTAAGTTTTATCCGCTTCCCCCTTCAAGTTGTTTGTTTTCTTGTTTGTTTTTTTTTTAATAGAGTGTCTGAGCAGAAGAAAGTCTTCATTGCGTTGAGTCACATGCGGTCAGTAGAGGAGTCATCTGTGCCATGGGAACCTTCAGGTGATGCGAGAAACAAGCGGGGAATCCCTTCCACTTCTCCGGGATCCTGCAAATGCCTTTCAAATTAGCCAGCTCTGAGGATCAGTGCCAGGCTCTACAAGGCGTTCCCAAAGCCTGCAGCCAGTAAAAAACTTTGTGTAGGTAAAATTAGCTAAAGACCTTCTACTGAGAGAACAGCCTTTGTTGTCACATGTGGTGGAGTTCCAGGATCTGTAACTATTTTTCTTAAAAGGCTTTTCTACTGCCCCAGTGAATGCATTACGCTACAGTAGCTCTGAAATGGTATCGCTTATTTCCTTCAAAGCAGCGGCCGGTTGTTTCCTCAGGGACCCCAAGTCCTTTCAAGGGAGGGGAAAAAGTGATGGCTGAACGGGACCGAATCGCGCCGACAAATACTTATTTTAAATCAGCATCATCTCCAAAGGGCGCAGCCCTGGGAGCGCGGCGAGTGCCGGGCGGGCGCCGGTCGGGCCGAGCGGGGCTCAGTCCGGGGAAGATCCGACTGGGGCGAGCGGGAGCCGGGACAGCTCGGTGGCCTCAGCCCTTCTCCGTCGGAGAGGGAAGGCAAAGCCCCGGCCACTGGCCGCGGGGACGCGCCGGGGCCCGGCTCTCCGGGCAGCAGCATCACCCCGCAGAGCCTCGGCCGGGGGCCGCTCTCGGTGCCCGAGTGTAACTGGGAACTTGCTGGCCCCGGTGGCGAGGGGCGGGCGGTGCTCTCCGGCTGCCGCGGGGCCCCGCGGGAGAGCAGCCGGCGCTGCCGGGGGATGGAGGGAGCGGCCGCCGTGGGGCCGGGCCCCGCCACCGCCCGCCGGGCAGCCCCGGCTGCGGGGTCGCTCCGGGACGGCCGCGGCGGAGCCCGGACCGGGCCGGCCCGCTCGGTCCCTCCGAGCGCCCTGCGGCTGCCTCGGCCGAAGCCTACCGCCCCCACCGCTCCCACTGTGCTTGGGGTTTTTCTCGGGGGGATGTATTTCTGATGTCTGGGGTAGGGTGGGGAATTGCTGTCAACTCCAGGCAGAAGAGAATCGATTCGGACAATATTAGTTACAGTTTAAAATGGGGTTTCCAAATATGAGGACACCGAGCGTGCTTACACTTTCCTATTTTCCTCGTGCTCTTCTCGAAATGCCTGGTCCCAATCGCAAGAACACAGCTATCCCAGTTCTGATTTTCTAGGGCTTATTACATGTCAGAACTGTAAAAGTCCTCTGGACAATTTACAGACAAAACATCTGGTTCGTTAAAGCAAAGCTACTGGACTAAGACAAACAAACTTTGCTGCTGTGTAAATTCACTTACCCAAACAATTTACATTCAAGCAAAGATTTTAGCCCGAAGAAAAACTTTTATTCATTTGTGTTCAGGAGGTTTGGGAATTCACTGGCATTTTAAAATAATTTTGCTCTAATAAAGTTATGTAGATATTACAAAATGTCTTTGTTCTCTTCTCAGATCATTATCGCTGCTATAATGGTTATTGACAACACTTTGTATTTTACAGAAGCGCGCTATCGTTTTCGGGCGTGGGCAGCGGGGGTTTTTAAACAAACTTGTCAGATCCGTATTCATCTGGTCCAGCCTTAATGAAAGCTCCCGCTTCTTTGTTCTCCGCCGGGAGAAACCGAACTACTTCCCGCATTTCGATGGGTGCCGCCGAGGGAAGGCTGTGCCCGGCACAGAGGGCAGAGCGGACACGGGCTGCCGGGCGGTACCGGCCGCGGCCCAAGAGTTCTCCGCTCCCGGGGCCGGCAGGAGCCTCCGTGGAGCTGCCCGGGCCCGCCGGGACCCGCCAGCCCCGCACTGGCCGCCGGGGCTCGCCCCCCGGTCCCGGCCGAGCCGCCGCCCCCACCAGGCGCTCCCGGGCCGCGGGCAGCGCTGCCCTGCAGCCGGCGGCTCCAGAGGCCCCGGCTCGCTGGTGCCCGGCCGGGCCGCGGGTCCGGGGGCACTCGGCCGGAGAGGACCTGCAGCTCCCCGTCGGCTCCTCTGCCCCGCTCGAAGGGCAGGCTCCGGCAGAGCAGGGCCGGAGCTGGGGCGAGAGCAGAGAGGCCGGGGCCGGTCGGTCCCCGGGACTGAGCCCCGGAGAGCAGTGAACCGGTGCGAACAGCGAGGGAGAGCAGCCGCACGGGCACCGCGGCGCACGGCGCTCCCTGCCTTGTTTGCAGTGAGCAAGTGGCGAAACATCAACACGCTGCTCGGGAGAGAACAAGGTTAAAGCTCGGCTAAAACACGCTGGCTTCTAAGAGGCAGCTGTGTCAAGTTTACTAAACTTCCTCACTGATCCTCCCTGGCCATTCCCATAACCAGCAGTTTATTCCAGCGGTCCTTTATCAGCTCAGCCGCTGTCTCCACTCGGGCCGGGGCACGAAAGAGGTGTCTCGGGCAACTGGTGGAGTTTTGGTGGAGAGGCATGTTATGAGCAGTGCAAATATACACCAAAGAAGGGCAGCAAGCGGTGCCCAGCTGGGAAAGATAAAACATTCTTAGCTGGTGGAAACTTTAGGAGTGATGGTTATCTAATTATGTGACTTATAAATAATTGGTACCTTGCTTTAAAACTGCCAAGAAGGGCGAGCTTAGGGCTGAGCTTCGTGTGCTGAGTCTTTTTGGATGGAGTCTGTACAGCCATCGATTTGATGCGTTATGTTTGGAAATGTTGCACTTCATAAAATTACACGTTTTGGCTCTCTGGAATAGACTGTGACCCCCAAAGAAGCCGGCGCACATGAAGGCATCTGCATTTCCCTCTGCAAATCGTCTAATAGAAAGATCAATAGATTTTCTTTTTCCTTAAAACAATGTATATAGTTAACAATCAAATTATTCCACAACTTTCTGAGCGTTTTGGCAGTGAGAGTTGTCAATGTGTAAGTGCAGTGCATGTGTCTGTGTGCACGAATATCTGCTGCCTTCCTCTCTCACACACACACACGAGAATTATTATTCTTAAGTGAATTGAGAAAGTTCCTCCAATGACTGTTTATGGAAAGTTTCACTTATTTCGTTCCCTCCCAGTCCCAGCTCGGCGCACTGGAACGAGCCCATCACCCTCTGCTGCCGGCGCGTGTGGGCCGCCCTGTGCAGAGCCAGGTAAGCGCTGCTGGCTGCACAAAGCTCCCCACGCAGCGGGGCCGGGGACAGTCAGGCGTGTTTGTCCGTGCTGGTGACACCGTCCAGCTGCTCAGGTGCCACCTGCCAGCATCCTCCACGCTGCGCTGCGGGAGGCAGAGCTCTGTCTGGGAAGCTGGTCAAACGCAAATGCCACCACACGCACAAATCCACGCACGCGTGGGGCCGAGCGCTCCCGCGGGAGGAGGCTGCGCACCCGCGGAGCCGCGCCGGGGCCGAGGGGCTCGCACCCCCCCGGGCACCCGGGCCGAGCCCGGCAGCGGGCAGGGGCTGACATCCCTTCCTCGGGCGGGCTAAGGGTGACACAAAGGCAGAGAAAGAAGAGCGCATTTAGAGATAGGGAAGTGGAAGGAACAAAGTTCTCGCAACTTGCAACCGCCCCAAAATTCGGGATTGGTCGCTGCAGCTCGCTCCTCGCGATGCCCCGCAGCCAGCAGCTGAGGAGGATCGGGATCGTCCCTGGCTTTGGAGAGGGCTCTCGCACATTTCAGAACAGCAGACTGCAGTGACTACACGCGCCCAGTCATTTTAATTTTGCTGTAGTTTACAGGGCGCTTTACCAGCTCCTGGTGGCAGAGTGACCTTCCCCGCACTCCGTGCGGCGAGCAGGAACAGAGACGGCCAGGGCTCCCGGGACTCTCTGCTGCCGAGGCTCCCGGCCGAGCATCCCAAAGTTTGTTTCGGTCTCCCTCACTCCAGAGCTCGGAGGAATCCTCCATGTCGCGCAGCGCGGGCCGGCTCGGCCAGCAGCAGCTCAGCCCGGGGTTCGCCGCTCGCCGCTCCGCGCTCGGTGCGGTCCTGCCGCAGCCATCCCCGCGGAGCCGGGAGCGCAGCCGGGCTGAGCGCGGGGCGCGCCCCGGCCCCTGTCCCTGCCCCTGGCCGGCGGCATCCTTCGGGGGGGTGGGGGGCGTGAATTATTTAGGTTTTCTATTTCCTACTTAAAGGGGGAGGAGGGAGAGAGAATGAAGGAGCTATTAACCGCAGCCGAGCCCTGCTTCCCCAGTCTGTCTAACATTTGTAAATACTTATGCTGCGGCTGGTCCCCTCCTCCCCGGTTAAGTTGTTTAGTATGTCAGTTATTTGTACCGAATCCCGGTCTGTGTAGTGTCTGATGTGTTGTCGTTGCAATGTGCAGCCAGGGTGACACTGATGGATGCGCCAATGGTGAGACGGACAGATGTTAGGGCGGATCTAGCGGCACGCACCGCCGCGGCGGCGAGCCCGCCCGCCCGCCCCGCCGGGGCTGCTCGCCGCCCGGCCCCGTCCTGCCGCACGGCTCACCCACGCTCACACACTCACACACACAGGGCTTTTTGGGGAGGGGGGGGACGTCTCGGTGTCGTCTCTTAAGCAGATCTGATCGCTCCTTCTGTGAGCAGATACTGTAACTGTGAGGAGCAACCAGCGAGTATCAATGAGATGGAACTGAGCGAGTTTGGCAGCAGAAGCGGCAATTGACAACTCACCATTTTCTTGTTTGCAAGAAATGTTTCGTTTTCCCCCAACAGTAGCAATTTCCCGGGGACTTTAGGCGACTGCGATTTTTTTTTCATCCTAAAGATCAGCTTAAAAAAAATGAACTCGTAACAACAATAATCAAAAAAAAAAAAAAAAAAAAAAAAATCCCAAACCTTCTCCACCCGTCATGTAAAGTGTTTGAATTTCCTGCAACTTGAAAGGGAAGCGAGAGCCCGAGAGCGGCACGGCGGCTTTATAGGATGTGAAGACGCAACAACATCTGCACTTAGTCAGGTATTTGGAATTATCCCAAATCTTGAAGAATGGGGGCGAGTGGAGATTTTTTTTTTTGATCTTACCGTAAAAGTGAGCTCAGCCTTTTTTTTTTTTTTTAATTCCTCCCCGTGAACTTTAACAAAAAAAAAAAAAAAAAAAGCGCTACTTTTTTTTTTTCTTCTTTCTTTCTTTCCTTTTTTTTTTTTTTTTTTTTTTTCCTGTTGTTGTTGTTGCCGTGTCTCCCTTCCCCGCTGGCGGGGCCGGTGCGGGCGGAGCGGGGGCGGGAGCGGCCCGGGCCCCGCGCGCCCCCCGCCGCCCCGGCCCTCCCCGCGCCGCGCGGCCCCGCCGCCCAGGGATGCGCAATCAAACCCGCAGCACATCGATCCGCCGCCGCTCGCCGAACTGAGCGCGGCTGCTCGGCAGTGAACTTGGACCGAGAAAAAAAAATTAAAAAAAAAACAAAACCAAAAAAGCAAAACTGAGAGAGAGAAGGGAAAAAAAAAATCTACCCCCAAAACAGGGAAAACGAGGGAAAAGTGCTCCTTCCCGAAGAGCCGGGTGCGTGGGGCGCGGGCGCTGCTCGCTCCCCGCCGCTCTGGCCCCGCGGGGCGGGAGCAGCGGCTCCGCTGGCGGGGGCGCCGCCGGTAGCGGCCGCCGGCCGGGGCGGGCCCCGCACCGCCCGCCCGCAGGGGCGGGGGGGAGCGCGGCGCCCGCGGCTCCAGCGAGGTGGGAGCCGGCGGGCTGGATGTGTCGGCGGGCGGGCGGCGCGCCGGTGAGTGCGGCCGGGGCGGGCAGCGCTGCGGGGCGCGGCGGGGAGCCGGGGCTGCCGCCGCCGCTGTCACAGCGCGGGGCGGCCGGGATGGGGCGGCGGGCCGGGCCCTCCTCGCCGGGGGGGGGCGGGGGCGGGGGGGGAGGGGGGGCTTCCCGTGCCCCGGCGTGGCGGGAGGGGTCCCGTGCCCCGGCTTGGCGGGAGGCGATGGCTGGGGGGCTCCGGCGGGGAACGGGTGCGCGCGGGGGCGGAAAGGGAAGGGCTGCGGCGGGGAGCGGGCGAGCGGCGCGGAGCCCGGCGGGCTGCCCTGCCTGTCCCTGCCCGGCCAGCCCTCCGCCGCCGCCGCGGGCGGCTCGGGAGACCGCCGGCGGGCGGAGGTACGTGGCGGGGGGGGCGCGGCGAGGGGGTCGCCCCGGCCGGCGGGGCAGACCCCTGCCCGCCCCCGTGCCCGATCCGGCGGGCGATGCGCGCTGAGTGAAGGCGCGGCCCGGGGCGGGCGGCGGCGGTGCCCCGCTCCCTCTCGGCGGACCAGTTTGAGTGACACCGCGGTCATCTCGTTTCCCTTCACGCTCCGCCTGTTGCCGCCGCCGCCGCCGCCGCCGCTCCAGCGCCGCGCCGGGAGTGGAGAGCGCAGGCTGAGGCTCCGCCGGCTCCGGCCAAGAGATCCCCTGTCTTTATGCCGTGATCTCCTAGCCCGGCCAGGCACCGGGGGCGCAGGGCGGGGTGGGGGGGGACTGCGGGCTCTCCCCAGCCCTCCCGCCCGCACACCTCTTCGGGGGGCTTCCCCTCCTCCTTCCTCCGGGGCGATTTGTCAAACTTCCCCCCTCTTCTGCCAGCAGCAGCAGCAGCAGCAGCAGGGCTGTCCTCTCCTCTGTGCCGCCTCCTCCTCCTCCGCCGCCGCCGCCTCCTCCTCCTACTCGGCATCGTGTATGCACAGCAACAAAAAATATATCCCCGACCCAGCCCTCGCGCCGAGGCTGGAGCAGCTCACCGGATCTCTGGGGCTGAGGCAACTCTTCCCACCCCCGCGCCCCGGCTGCCCCCCCCCGCCGGCGCCCGCAGGAGCCCAGCATGCCGAGGAGGAAGCAGCAAGCGCCCCGGCGCGCAGCAGGTACGAGAGCCGCTTCTCTTCCTTCCCTGCCTTCCCTTCCCTTCCCTCCGCGGCCGCTGGCTTCTCCTCTCGCTTCCCTCCGTCTCTTTCATAAGCGGTTCCCGGCGGGCTCCGCCGCCGCTCCTGCCCCGCTCCTGCCCCGCTGCCGAAGGCTCTGCCGAGCAACTCCCGGGCTGGAGGCGCAGCACCGGGGCTGGAGGGGTTGGGGGGAATTTTATTTGATTTTTTTCCTTTGGGGTGGGGGACGCATGAAAGCCCGTTCCCCACTTTTGGTGCCCACTTTGATTTATTCCGAACTCTGCCATCGCCCGGCTCGGTTCTGGGGGTAACCCTGTGCGAGGGGCAGGCGGGTGTGTGCGGGCACACACTGCTCGGGCTCGTATAGTCGGTGTCACTCCGGGGCTGGGGGAAGCAAGGAGGCGAATTTTGGTTATTTCCAGCCCGTACTTTGGCACCTACTTTGCTTCTATCCCTCGTAGTCCTCGTTCTTCTACATCCCCTTCCCTCACAGGCAAATGGTTTGTGAAAGCCAGGGAAAATACTCTTTTCATTTATTTTTTTTTTTTTCCAATAAAAAAAAAAGACAGAGGGTATGTATTAATACATGGCACGCTCTGAATGAAGTGGCAGGGACAAAACAAACTCACTCTGCAGTGTGAGTTGAAGATCCAAGCCCAGAACTGGTTCCTTTGCCCAACTTTTACCTTTTTCTCTTCTGCCCTCGTACTGCACTGGAGATGTCTCTGCCGGACAGACAGACTCTCCTAGTTGGTCACTTTCTTTGGTAGCCTCTTCTGTTAATCCTATTGATTTCTTATTTATGAGTCCAGAGGAGAAGCTGCAAAGTAAACCAAAGGGGAAAAAAAAAAAAAAAAAAAAAGGGTCTGTGTATTGTCAAGTGACTGGTGAATGTTTCTGATAGTGCCTTTACAATTTCCACCCTTTTGTTTTTTTTCCCTTTTTAGAAATACTTTTCCAAGCTTTGTGCCGGTGAGGTTTTTTGTTTGTTTGGCTTGTTTTCCTTTTGCCAAAAATGTCAACTCCTGTTAAACTTAAGCAGCATTTTTTGGAAAAGCCAAACTGAAAAGAAAACAGTAAAAGAAAAGCCCCACATAATTTTACAGTAATCCTTAGTTGGGGATATGTGGGCTGGAAAAGGTTTCCTTGGCGTGTTGCCATCCTTGATTTGATGTCTGATTGATCGCCTGTCATCTGGCAGCCTTTGATCTATTCATTCCCGATAAACATCAATAAATCACTTGCCATGGTAACGCCAGACTCGGTGACGTCACACGTGGCCTGTCAACTCCGTTAGCGCAACTCGAGGGGCTCTGGCGAGCGCTGCCCCCGCTGGGCTGCCAGGGCCGGGGGCAGGCACAGCCTCTGCCGAGGGACAGCCCCGCTCCGGGGGCTGCCAGCCCCGACAGCCCGCGGGGGAAGTTTTCCAGGGGAGCCGGCAGCATCCCTGGCAGCGCGGCTGTGCCTGCGCTTAGGACAGCTGGAGCAGGTAGTGCTGGAGCCTGGCCTTGGGGGGCTGTTGCATCCCTGACATTCAGCAGCGTGGCAGTGCTCCCACACCTCCTGACGACTTCTCCGAGTGGGGTGGTTTGGGTTTAGTAAACACCGAGGGGCTCTGGGACTCGCACAGATTGTAAATAACAATGTGCATGTTTCCTTTCTTCTCCTCCTTGACATCCGCATGCCTTCGGCCAGTACTTTTGAAATAGGGAAATAGACTTCCCAGCTGTCTTACCCTGCACACAAACAGCTAGAAAGTTTGGAAAGTTTCTCAGTACAGTAGTGATACTATCTAGCAAACAATATCGTAGCCAAATATTTCATGATAATATTTTGCTTTTCTGGCCCGTGCCATCAAATAACAGCTTTCAAGAAAAAATGACAGAGATGAACTTTTCCTGATACTTGGGAAATTCTATTTTGTAATGTGAATTTAGTTCTGCAAAATCTAGCTTTTCCATGTGTTTGACACACTCGACTCTGCTGTAAACTGGGCTCTCTCTCCACAGGCTGGAAGAAAACACACTAAACACACGTTCTGAGGTATCCTTCTCTCCCTCCACCACTCTCTGTCTCTCCCTCCTTTCTCAAGTGGATCATCCATGATGTGCGATCTATCTTTCATATTTAGCAGAAGTGTAATCTCTTAAAACTTTTAGCTTTTTGATAGCCACATTAAACATTTAGTATTGGGTATAATTGCTTCCCACTGAGATGCTGCTTTTATTGGTCACATTGGAAATGTTACTTTTTTTCTAATAGCAGTAAAAGCAGAGGCTTTTTTTTAACACCTTAAAAAACAGCTAAGAAATAACAGGTTAGTTAAGAAATATTCATTACAAAAACTTGACTGCAGGACTAATAGGAGATGGAAGAATGGTTTTGCTCTATCAAAATGACCCGTCAAAACGACTTTGTTTCATATTTGATTTAATTGTCTCTCTCCTGACAGGCACATTCATCAATAGCTTAATGGTCAATCAGAAGTTGGCAGAGTGAGTGCTTTCATTCTTTCCCATACACTAGCTTTGGCTTTACTTTATCAAAATGCCTCTGCCTAATGGATATGGGGGATGTAGAATGACTGAAGGGCTACTTATTTGACAAGAGTGAAAAAACAAGAACATTTATGCTGTTGATAAGTGCATGAAGATAAATAAGTGAGCTGTATGAGGCGTTTTATTTTAAGACAGAAGAAACTTACTTTTTTTTTTTGCCCCCCCTTTTTGGCTTGAGAGCTGCGAGTTATAAGGTTCATGACTGCTTTTGTGGCATACTGAGAGTGATGACAAATTGATTGCTTGGTACTGAGAGAGAAAAAAAGGTGGTGGTGGGGGGAGAATTAAAGATGTCTGCTGATTGGTAACTCAGGAAATCCAGTCCCCAGCAACCTTGAGAATACTCGAGAATTTTTTTTTCTCCAAACTGAAAGGTCCGCTCAGCCATAAAAAAAGAAAAGTTGTTTTGCCAGCTTCATTAGTGTTCACCTAATTAGCTGTAAACCTGATGGATTCCTGACAGCTTTAATGATTGGAGATGACAAGCTCCACGCAGTGTCATCCAGCAGAATTAGGTTTGCAGCTAGTTTGATGTAATCAAGTTGATATTACACAGTCCTGGTTGCCTTTAGTTGTGCATTAACTCAATTTTCTGCTGCAGGTGACAAATGGGCTTTGGTACCTGGATAATCATGTCATAGGAATTAGGACCCTTTTAATGGTCTGGAGTAGAATAACAACAACAAAGAACTCTCAGCAGCACAGAGCTCGCAGACATAACAGACAGGTGCACAAATTCTTTATGTCTAGCCCAAGTGTTAACACCACACTGTGGAAGACTAAAGCTGTCTCTGAGAATCAAGAATCTGTAAAAATGATAATTTCACTTTGTTTGCTTTGAGACTCAGCTGTATATCGTAGGTAAATTTGGGAAGGAGAGTCAGGGATTGTAATTTTATTCCTCACCTGTTAAAGCAAGAAGATGGTCAGAATTGCTGCTCCAAAGACTTCTGTCATGTAAGTCAGGAGGAAGAAGGTATTTACCAGTTAGAGGCTACTGTCTGGGGAAGCTAAGATATTGTATTAATAGAGGCCAGTCTTGTTCATGCAAACAGTAATTATCTATCCTTAAATTATAGCTTTCACTTGCAGCTTTTTAAAAAACCTATTTAAAAGATCAAGAAAATGTACTTCCTACTGACAGAAGTGACTTAATACATATTTTGTATACATACCTCCTGAGGAGGGTTTGGGAACTAGTGGTTTGCTGGAATCACATTTAGTTTACTTATTTATTTATTTCTAAAGATATAAAGATATAAGACCCAGATAACTGCACTGAGTTTTCAAGTCTCGGGGAAAAAAAAAAATCAAACCCCAAACAGACCTGGGCCTATGTTATTTTTTATTTTTTTTTTAACCATAGTATGTTTTAAACCCTAGAGATTGCTGCATGCTTTTTAGGCTCTTCCCAACTTCGGCGCTCACATTTAAAAGCTGCACCTGGTCGGTGTGAGCACTGAAATACACGGAATTGATGCTTCAGAGGTGCAGAGCACTTCCACTTTCCAGGGACTTGAGTGCTCGTGCCAGCCCTCAGCCCCTCCAGCGCGGGGCTGGGGGTGCAGCACAGCAAACAGATGCAAGATGGCACACAGGTTGTGCCGCCAGATTTCCAGGCAGCTCTGACTCCAGCAACTTGAACGCTCGCTTTAATTTATGGCAATTGCTTGCAACTACATACATACCCCAAAAGTAAATGTAGCGATAAAGTAGGCTACCTATAAAGGTACTTGCAGTGTCAGCCCTTGGTATGTTATTTGCCTCCAAACCTGCCACATATTTCTCTGTTGGGCAGAGATTCTTCCTAGCAGCAAGCTGACAAAATGATTAGTTATGGCTGTCCTCTGCTTTTTTTTTTTTTTTTTTTTTTTTTCCGGCAAAGTGTGAAGGAACAATGCAAAAAAAAAAAAAAAAAAAAAGGGTAAAAAAAAAAAAGAAAAAGGGGCATAAATATAAAAAGGTTTGATAGATTCCCCTGAATATCTGCCTGGAAAACAGAATTTTCCAGAATCAGCTGCCATTTCTCCCATTAGCTTGACAGCTGTCAATTAGGGCTTCAGTGCTCTCCTGGGCCACAGTTTATTGCGTGCGGTTGATGTTGTCATTTTGTTCTCGGTTTTGCCTTGAGCACTATCATGAGCAGGAGTGAAATAGTCAATAACTGATGTATCAGCAGTTATTTCTTAAATTGGCTTACAAGTCTGCATTTTTCCTCTTTTTACTAAAGATTGTTTTGTAAAGTGATTAGAATGAATTGTGACTGCTGCAGGGTTATGGGAAATGCAGTGAAGCTAGGGTGAGTTAGCAGGATTAGAGTGGGTCCTTTTTGTCAGCCCTGCTTCCAGGATTAGTGGAAACTGTATAGAAAAGATCACCTTCAGGGTGAAGTGTGGGGTACATTTTTAAGCGTGCTACGTGCACGCTTATGCAGAAACATATGGTGGTACAGAGTGAAAGAAAAGAAATCGTTTGCCAGGACGTAAAGTAACCTATGTGTTATCTTTCTGAGCAAACCTAGGCACTGCTGCCTTGACGGTGTAGTAATCCATATTTTAATCCAATGTCGTGGCTGCTTCCTAGAGAATCCAAATACAGATTGCCAGATTTGAACACAGCTCTGTTTTCAAGGTGCTGCTAGTGGATCAGGTATTAAGATGCCTGAAGTGTTGCATTGTCAAGTAGGAGTGTATGTGTGTGTATGGTTATGATACAACACCAAAAATAACATAGTTGCTGAGCAGTCGCGTGTTATCTTATCTGTGAAATACTTCAGCATCATTTACTAAACAATCTACCTCAGGTGTTTTAGTCTGAGGATTTTTTTTTTTCTTCTCTGTGTGTTTGGTAATTTTTTTAAAATTTAGTTACGCCCAAATTGTGGTTTATCAGCCTTAAGTTAAAAATGAAAGGTGAATACAATATATTGTATTTGGTAACAATGATATGGACTGGTACATCCAGACAGATAATATGCAGTTGTAATTAGAGTGAATAGACAGGCATTCATTTTCAAATTCTTTGACACATGCATAAAATAGTCATATAATAAGATAAGATGACAATTTTATGTTAGGTTGATAAAGTGTCCCGATACATGCATTTAAATGTCTGTAAGCCTTTTTTTATCCAGACAGATTAATTCTAGTTTCCAGCATTTGCAGTTAGACATTAAATTAATTTTAAGAATCCCACTAAACAATGGATGCATTGCTTTTTTGTGTGTGTGTGTGTCATAACCTAAAGCAGGAGGATTGAAAAAAAAATTTGTGCAATTGATTTTTCTTGATTTCAGTGTAAAAAAATATAAAGCATGAAAATTGACTCAAAGGATTTAAAACATAGTCCATGAGAGACTGTATTGTAGTTTTCTTAAGTACAATAATGCAGAATAGAACATTGTCAGAGCTTGAAATTGTTTGTTACCATTTTCATAGAAAGAACTGAAAGAGTTGAAATAAGTAGGGCTTAATTTCAGAGACTGTGAGATTCATCCTACTGCATTTGCCTGATTTTGCGCCTGAAAGATATTTTGGTCATCTCAGCAGAGAGCCAATCTGCAGAATTTAAACACTTCTTATTGCAGGCATCAACTTTAAGATATTTCTCAGAAAATGTTCAAAGGGTTTTTTTCCCCTGGGGGTGGAGGGAGAGTAGGGGAAGAGTTACCAGAGGATCATAAAATATCTGAAAGCTCTTTGCCAATGCCATTACCTGGCCTCTTCGGGCAGTAAAGGGACAACTCTTCAAGAATAATCTAAGTTCGTATTTTAGACTTAATTATAAATTATTAATTAACTCTGTCAGGACACATGTTATTAATTATGACTCTCTTTTCTTCATTCAGAGCAGCTGTTGGGAATCACGTAAGTTGCCTGTGCTTGTTGGTGTGGGAGTTTGCCAGCGAGGAGCCTGCATGCCCAGCCCTCCTCACCTGCAGCTCCCGCACGGCTGTTGGGCAGCTCCGCCTGGCCACCAATACAAGTTTTGGGGTGGCCCAGTGCGCTCACAATTAGTGACCATTGTCACGGCGCTGGGTTTTAGGTCCTGTCCATAAATAATTCCCGTTTTAGCCAGGCTGTGTGGTGGTGGGGAGGTGGGAAGGGCGGCGGCCAAGCCTTGGCGAGGACGAAGCCAGGCGGTTTCCTTGCCCTTCCGCCAAACTCCTGCCAAACTTCCCGTACTGGCACAGAGCAGAGGGCTGCTTTATAATTCGTTTGGAATGATCCAAATTCATTTACTTTTGATATTTCCATCATTAAATTGAGCCCTCTGTTTCAGTTTCTTATGTGTTCTTTGCAGAATGCATGTTGCATAAAATAGGCAATTTTTAATGAACAATTTAATGTAAATGGGTTCTGAATTTAAATTAATATTAATGAAGCTTTGAGTGAATTTATTTTGCATACGTAAAGGCTTGTAACTCTTTCACTCATACACTCTTGTCTTTATGTACTAACACATTGGTTAGGTGAATTGGCTAGTTTCCATATTTTGTGATTAAAAACTCTAATGTATTTTACATGGATATTTGTGCTAGTGCAGCTTTGCGCAGGTTACTATCGCTAGCAATAACATACCTGCCTTGATATTCAGATTTTTGTAGTTAACATTTCGCTGTTACCCCAGCGTTTCTGTTTCTTCCTACTTTGGTTTCGTCTTCATGCTTAAAGAACAAAATACTCTGACAATAGTCACCACAGTCAAGATGTTTTCTTTCTTTGGCTTACCTCTAATGCATTATGTATTTAGAAATGATGGGATGTTCTATAATTAATTCTGTTAGATGTAATTGCTATAATCACTTTGATGCTACACATAATAAAAGTAATATGGTAAGCATATGGAAAAATATAAACACCTTATTGTAATACTTTTTGTAAAATTATTTAAAAAATCTTGCTTAAAGCGGAACCTCCACTTCCGTATTTTGTCAGAGCTAATATATTTTTTTTTTAAAAGTACATTACTTTAGTAAATGAATTAATTTTAGATATTGAAAAGATTTTGACAGGCAGGTTGTCTTGTGTGTGTGTGTGAATATCCCTGACTCTGTGCAGTATTAAAGATGTAGTTCATTAAGAAGCCAATCTTCAGCGTGGCTACAAGTGAGACATAAATATCACTGTGTATCTCATGAAATGAGAGACAAATATGTACATTACATCAAAACCCAGGACATGGGAAATAACACAGGAATGGAACTGTACAGTGGAAAGCTTCTTTGTAGCGCAAAATTATGGGAAATATAAAATGTATGAAGGGCAGCATGTAACTAGAGAGGGAGTTTTTCAGGCATGGTCCCAAGTGGGAAAAAGACTACAGAAGGTGGTTTCCCTCCTCCTGCTTTTTTCTTTTTTTTCTTTTTTTCTTTTTTTTTCTTTTTTAACAAGTAGCTATGAGTTATTGTTTGCAAACACAGTTTTTGATAGGGAGGAAATGAAAAAAATATGTGCAATGGGTTAAGCTGTGTAGCTGATATCCTTGATTCTGTAACAAAAAATGTTAATATGGCCATAGTTCTTAATTAGTTGCACACCATACTTAATGCTGCAAAGGTCACTTGGTTTTATGGTCCAGCTTCGCCTATGAATTTGTATGTTTCCCCCCAAATTTATATTTCTCTCTCATGGATTTTCTAAGCAATTGAGTGTGCAAATTGTGGTGAAAATGCAAACTAGGAACAGGATTAGAAAAATACATTTAACGCGGACAAAGGGGAGGGTTTTTTAAATTTTTTTTTTTTCCCTTCTGGTGTTATTTTCAAATAATGCACAGCCTTTGCGTGGCGAGCAGCAGTATTACATTTAACTTCTGTAAGCTGAACAAACAAACCCTGACCAAGCTCTCGCTGGATTGTTCTGGGGAAGAACAGAACAGGGTGCTGTTTCTGAGTGTCTCTGGGACTGGGCTCGCTGCCGCAGCCCTTTCCCAGCTAGGTCAAGCCTGTTGCTGGAGGGCCAGATCGCAGCAGGGGCCTCCAGGAGGCTTGGCCAGGCTGCTCCAGACTGGCAGCCATCAGTCATCCATCTGTGACACAGAGTCTGTTTTTGATGGCAGGGATGATAAAAGGCCTGGGAACTGTATAGGCCCTTGTAATCAGGGCCAGTGCTGACATCCTTCTCAACTTTGACAGCTTCTTCCTTTTCTCTCTTCACCGCCAAGACTGTCTCAACTGGATTTTTTTTTTTCCTCTCTCTTGTTTCATGTACTTGATCAGTCTCAGATGCTGGGAATTATTTTTTTCTGGAGGGAGGGGGAGTGTTTCTTTTGGTTTGTGGGTTGGGCAGGTGTGAGAGGAAGTCTGGTTTTTTTTTTTTTTTTTTTTTTTGTACTGTAGGCCTGTTGCTAATTAATGTTCCTCCATAAGATTCTGTCGGAGTTGAGTAATGTTTTTGATCTTTATGCCTGATAACTGCATACTTAATGAGATTTCAAAGCTGTGAGTGCAGCTCCCTACAATTATTGACAGATGCCTTTTCTTTGCCATTGGGTTCAGCTTCATAAATCCTCCTGCAGTAATGAGGTTCAGAAGTGCCACCCTGCCAGTGAGCTAATGAAAGAGGGGGGGAGGGAGGGAACAGCTCATGCCTGCCTGACACATTTTTTTCCTTTAAAATTTACTATGCAGATGTCAAGCTGTGGGACGATTACTTCAAACATGCTAATTTTTATCTTGCTTTTGTGTCAAGCCTGCATGCCATTTTTCCCCCCCAATAATAAATAAAAATAGAAACCTCAACCTATTTAAATTTTATCATGGATCATAACTATTGAAGACTTTGATATATGTGTGTTCTTTTGCAGTTTCCAGTCAGTGGAGCAGTTTTTTGAAATCCGAAGGGTAGAGAGAGGTTAAAAAATAAAAAAATCAAGGGGGGGAAAAAAAATAAAAAAGGCAGCAAGCTGCCTCGGCCGCACGTCAGCCTGCCCTAACCGTGCACTTGAAACATCGGAGATTTCATTTTAGAGTTCTGAAACTAAATCCTGGTGGAGAATAGCCGCACCATGCCAAACAGTCGATTTCCTTTTCAGCAGAGCCATACATCACTGACCCACCCTTCCCTCCCGACAGAATGACATGTGTCATTTATCACCGGGCCCTGCCAGAGCGCGGGGGGGCACGGGCAGCTCCCGCTCCGGCGCTGCTGGATCTGCTCCGGCCGGGAACCGGGGCAGGGAACAGGGATGGGAGCGCCCAGCTGTGCTGGGGGCACCGCCACACTCGCTGAGGAGGTTATGTGCTTTCAGATTATCTGCTAAGTCGCCTTGTCCAGCCTTCTGAAGGTTTTCCCCCCTCCTGTATTCTTTCTCTCTCAGTGTGTCTTCATTTCTCTTTTTTTTCCCCCTTTTTTTTTTGAGTTTGGCAGTTGGGACAAACTGGCTGACACGTATCATTCAAGCAGCACCAGCTTGCTGGGGGTTGTGTAAATGAATCTGGGAGCTCTTGGTTTCACATGATTCAAACGTGCATTATTGAAGATGGATGTTCCTTAAAAAAAGATTGATGATGGATATCAGGCTTATAGTGCCATTTATCATTTTGAATATTATTTAGACTTGCCGTGTAAAGCTGTAACTTGAGAGTTGGATGAGCTGGGACAGAATGGAGGCCTCGGCGTGCACGTTGTGATTGATGGCTTTGCTTTCTCATTGTTTGTTACCAGATACTCGCTGGTCATTACAGGAGTGCCTTACAATTGTTTTAGGGGCTGGATTTCCATGTGTGTATGTGTCTGTGTTTGTACAACAGGGAGAGGGATGGGCAGAGGCAGAGTTAAGTTTTTAGTGGGAGCATTTCAACAATTGTAAAGAATCTAGACAAAGCCGTGGCCCGTGCAAGGATGCAGGCAGCCTTTTGCATGAACACAGTGACTTGCCGTGTGTAACACTAAAATATAAGCAGGACTGTAGCTGATCCAGTGTAACATTGCCAGGCATTGCCCCTTCCAGTATGAAAATGTGCTTGTGAACAGATTAACACACTCCAGCTTCCTTTCGCTAACAGGATGCACTTTTTTTTTTTTTTTTCTGGGTCCCAAATAATGGCAAAGAAAAGAAAGTTCTAGGACATAATTATAATAGCATTCAGATATTTCTTTTCTACCCATGCTCTTCATCCAGGATTGAGAATCTCTGAGTCTTGGTGTTTGCTCCCAAGTGTCCAGGGTGCTCCTGGAGGGTGGATGGCCTGGCTGTGTAAGTAGTGAGGGCAATCCCTTCCCTCTTTGAAGCAGTTTTGCTGGAACCAGGACACCCCCACCTGCTGGAAGAATTAAGGAAACAGCTTTTTATAGGCAATTAAATCTTTCCTTGGAAGCGCAGGCAGGGACTTTCAGGAGGTAGATGCTCCAACAATGGAGCAGCCTCAGCAATAGGAGGTGCCAAAACTTCGGGTGTTGGGGTGTTTGTGCATCTTCAGGCAAGTGTGATACCCAGCCTGGTTACACTTGTTCTGAGTTGACAAACTATTGGCTGACCCTAAAAAACTCCAATGATTTACAGGAGCGGTAGGTAAAATGAGACAAGAATTACTTTGTTGGATCAGTCTTGAATTTGCACAGGTAGATGGTATTTTTGAAATACTTCTTGTCACATCAACTTTTTCTTTGATTGCAGGATGACCTCCTAGCTAAAGGGAATGACAGCAACATTTAATAAACATTTAGTTTAAAACATTTTTTTTTAAAGCCAGCAGGGACCTTATATGTGTTTTATAGAAATGAGTTTTTCAGTTCCATTTACTTTTGGTACACTCAGTTGTCAAAAGTAAGGAGAATTCAAGTTTATACCCTTCATTCAAGTCCAGCACCATGAAAAAACTCTGAAAAAACATAATACTTTTTATAAAGCCTTAAACGGTATAAGGTAAAACTTTGCTCTGCTACTCCTGCACTTGTGTAACACAGTAGGTAATTGAAGTACAAGTGCCAATTTGCTGTAACAATTGTAAACACACCTTGATACAAATGGCATCATTGCATTCTTACTGATTAGAAAACTTTGCTATTAATAGACACAAAGTCCATTTCAGGTGTAATTGGTAAGGAGCTGAGTGCACTCATGGGAAGAAACCTTGTTTTGTTTTTTGTTCGCTTTTATTCTTATCCCTTTTTTCAGTTTTATAGCTGGAGACATGATTTATTGCAGCCATCCATCTTTGGGGCTCATCCATCACATCCTGGTTGCTAGGCAATCATGGCAGCAGCTGTTTGCTTTGAATCAGACAGAAAAGTTGTCAATCATCAAAGGCAGGTGAATAGCATTAGAAACACGCTATTGTCAGACGGAATAATTAATCAAAGAGAGAAAAGATAATTAAAAAGATATGACCCTTGCAAGTACTTGCTCTGGGTTGCCTGGAAAAAAGAAAAACTGCCTGGTCTTTTCTAGACACTTAAGCAGCTGAGGGCTGATAAAATATGCACTCTGCAGTGCATAGTTTTTAATTAATTGAAAAAGGTTCAACATTCAAAGACGATGCTGGAGAAAAGTCTGATTATGAGCATAAGTAATATTTATTGTTTGCATGAAAGGCTTGACATGGAGTTCTAACTTTCTGTCACAAATCTTCTGCATGCTTGCACTAAGCCTCTTTCAGCTTCACTATCTTCCCTGGCAGTTACTGGAGTGTGTGGTTAGTCTGTCCAAGTGAGGGTCCTACGGCTTTCATCCAGCCTTTTCATCCTGGGCCACCTTTCCAGGGCATTGTCTCCTTGGCCGTCCCCTGCAGCCGTGCTGGAGTGCGCGAGCCCTGCCATCAGCGAGGCAGGCAGAGCTCGGCGAGGCTGCAGCACTGCCCTTTCTTCAGTACAGGAAAGGTGCCCAGGCACTACCTACCTCATTTCCAATCAGCCCGAGCAATAACAGGCTCATGTGACCCCATTCTGAACCCTGGTTTTCCAGCAATCCTGTGATTTGTAGCTGGAATGATGGATGAGAAGGCTGCTGAAAGCCCAGTTTCCAACTCCTCCAAGTTTGGGTACCCTGGCAGTGGGTGCAGCGGAGCACGCCCAGCACAGGTGTACACAGGAATGCACTTGTGGGTAGTGCAGCGCTGACCTGTGTGTGTAAAACACCCGGGCAGAGCTGGTACTGCTGCCAGCAGAGCGGGGCTGAGTGCTTCTGCTGCCCAAAAGCTGGGTCTGAGGCTGAATGTGACACAACATTTCTGTGAGAATGCAATGCCTTATGGTTGATTGCTGGGCAAAGTGCTCATGTAGTCCAAAAAACCCCAGCTTTGGTGTTTGTGCTTTGAAGGTATCTGTGGAATCACTGATCTCAGGGGAACACAGGTATGATGATTGCATTAGCAGTGTTTCTTTTTTACAAAGTAGTTTGTAAGAAGTGATGCAGAGGTGGCTGCCACGCTGCCCCTCTGTATTTTTCCATTTTTGGTTTCATACTTCCCTTACCCTGTTTTCTAGAAATGAACAAAGAAACTTCAAGTTCGTGCTGCCAGGAGAACAAACCCGCTTACTTTTAATATCAAAACTAGATATTGTGTAGATAATCAGTAAGATTTGCAAGGATGTGTGCTGTGAAATGCTGGGAATTTAAACTGCAGAATGAAAGCCTTGTACACCGTTCTGCACACACCATCCCCTTCACTCCGGCTGTGATAGCTCCGAGTGTTCTTTGCACAATTCTTCGTGTCAGTGTGTCACAAGCAGCTCCTCTGCTAATTGTGTGTAGCCTGTATCACATTTTCTGCTCTCACACCCTGTTTCACTTGTAATCATTCCAGTATTTACTTAGAGGAGGAGAGAACACAGCTAAGAAGGAAACGGGGTGCCATCTGAGTGCTGGGTATGACACATCTGCTGCATAGAGCTATTCTTCCAACACTGGGAGCAGGAAGCTCAGGCTGCAGCTAGCTTGGATGACTTGGAGAGATCTGTATCCTCAAGTAACATTTCATATTAGTGATTCCTCAGAACGTCATGTTCACCAAAGTTTGTGTGAGAAATAAAAGAAATCTCTTGAAAAGCACAGTACTGCATATTAGCACTGGCTTTAGAAATATCATCTGTGCACTGCGCGACCAAAGTCAGCACCCCCTTGGCTGATAGCCCAGCGCTTCTGTGCAAAGTTAGGATGTTGTCCAGGAGCTTCTGGCAGGTATTTTTTTTTTTAGTAGGACTAACTCTTTTCCTTCTGTATGTAATAGTAATTCAGTCTGACACATTACTGGCATTTTTTGTCATAGGTGAGTGGGCCCTGTGCCTGTACAGGGCAAATGGGGGGATGCTTGTGTACAGGAATGCAGTGCTTTCTCTAGCACGTTTCTGTGGATTAAATAAATGTGGGATAGCCATGCCAGCATGGGAGCTGACATATTTATGGCTAAAGAGCTCTTTCCTTCTTTGCTGGGAAGCAGATTTGTCTCCTTTTCACATATCAACACCTCTGATACCTTTTCAAGTATTTGCTGTATTTCAGATCCGCTGATCACTGTTTTATTTACTGATAGGGGAACTGTGGCAGTAGTTCCCTAATGGAGGGATATATAGTGCTGACATCAAGGAAATGTTGGCTAAGAGACATATGGATAGATGGCTGCATGTTGGAATATAGGTGGTTATTGTTAGTCTGATAGTGACTTTTTAGCACATAGTATATGAAAGTTTTCTATGATAATGCTTCCCTCTGCTCATCAAGGTGAGATGCATCTTATCCCTCTTATTTTTCCCAGTCTCTATTCCATGCATGGTGTTGAGGGAAGACAGAATAGCTGTTCCTTATTTACAATATTTATTGCACAGGTGAAAGAGGTTGGATTCTACCAAAGGGTTTTCTGTCCTAGCCCCTTCCTCATCCTTCCCCATATACAGGCTGCTTTTACAGTTGCATAGGGAAAACTGTTTAGAAACTTGAACTACCTTGGTACTGAACATGGTAAAGCTGGACTGCCTTTTTGTTCATATGAAGTGAAAAATGGACAGAATATGTCAAACATTAACACCGGCACAGATAGTAAACTGTTTTGCTTTAACTGGTGGAAGAATGTGCAAAGGGAGTTTAAAATAAACAGTCAAATAACAATCAAGCATTTGCCAGTGTTTAAGTTGCTGTGTTAAGCAGAATGTAGTATCTCAGTAGGAACCACTAAGTTACATGGTATCTGTATACTGAGAAAAATATCTTGAGGAAATACATATATATATATATATATATATATATATGATGTGTTTGGCTGAATGTGAACTGAGTAGGTGTGCAAGGCTTCCCTAAGCCTGTGTCCCTGCCTGTTCCAGGCTGTGACACTGCAGCTCTGTGCCAGAGGGTGCTCAGGCCTGTCCTGCTGTCTGCCAGAGATCCAGGGCATTTCTCACTGGATTTAGGGCACTCTGTGTCTGTGAATGATGTAGGATATGTGTTTCCTTTTGAAGCTTTCAATATAAGAGAGACTTTTTATTCCACATTTTAAGGTTAGTTGCCCTTTTTATTCCTCTCAGAGTAGCTTGCTGTTGCATCTCTTATATGCACGGTGATTTTAGGGCTTCAGTCCTACCAGCCTGTGCAGTGAAACAGAAATATTTCTTATCTCCAGTTTTCAGTTTGTCAGCAGTGTGCTTAAGAAACATCTTCTGCAATCTAAACCTGAAGCTTGGAAGATGTCCTGGTGCTCTCTAAGTGACCATCCTTTGGTGTCCAAGCCACACTGCAGTGAAGTGCATAAAATACCTTTGTATGTACTTCCTTATGTGATGAAAAGTACCCTGTTTTATTCAGTATGTTTTCTAGGATACGTCCTCAGAAATGACTGGGGTAAAAGATAATGGTTTTACTGTCGTAGGTGCAGGATGACTAACTCGTGTCAACTGATAATCCAGGAGCAGAGCCAGATGGCCTTGGAGGTAGGGAATCATCAGATAAAAGCCATCAGGCAGGGCACTACTTTAATCCCTAGGGTAACTATGTAAGAAGGAGCAGGGCTGGAAATACCTTCAGGAGAAGGGAAGGAAGAACTAGTGCCATGCAGAAGAAAGGGCTGATAGGTAGAGATCCAAACCACTGTATGGTCCCCAAAATAGAAATACCTGAATTCATGTGTTACTTTCATTCACGTGCTTTCAAAATTGTGTGTACAACCGTGCTGTTGTTTTAGAGTTAAACATATGCTTTGCTTTCTAATTAACCCCAAATCCCTTTGCATTTGCTATATTAATTTAATTAGTTTGGACGTAAGAGTAAAATTCTGGCAACCACCTTAACCTTGTAGAGTAAAATGGAGAGACATAAACCAGGTGGACAAAACTGGGTTGGACTTGTTGCAAATTTTAGTGAAAGAATATTTGAAAAGTAGAAGGTAGAACCTGAGACAGCAAAGATAATGTGTGGGTTTTTTATCTGCTGAAATGTATCATTTACCTAGGATACCTTGTCTTCCTTTGTTTTTGCTCTGGGCCTGCAATAAAATGCTTCCTATCTATATTAGTTAGAAAATAGTCTGATGTAATATATGAGAATAGCGGTGCATTATTTCCTCATGCTTATATGTTTTCTGTGTAAAATATTCTAGCAGCAGTGAAATCTTGCTGTGTGATTGCATTTCATTTTGAGATGGTTAGCTGAATAAGCAGGAGGGCAAGCAAGCAGTAAGCTGAATGAAGGAAAAAAAGAAATAAAATTTTACAGCACATTCTTGTTGTAGGAGTGTGCAACACAAAATTGTGTGACTCAAATGCTCAATCTGGTCCTCATGATTAAGCAATAAACAAATTACAAAACAAAGTTATCATCCTTTAGAAACTTGTGCTCAGTCGTGAAAAAACGAAGTATTTAACATTTTTCAAAGGAAAACATTTTTTGTTACTTGATCTTCACTGGCTGTGTTTTTTAGCTAACAATGTCACATGCTTGCGTTAGGCTAAAATTAAAAACTTTTTTTATAGACACCACAGACACTTTATATAGTTGATTTACTGAATGTTGATAAAAGGAAATGAAACAGTTAAATTTTGTGTTAAAATGAGAGTGATTTGTTGTTAGGACTGGAAGATACACTTTCATTACACTTTATGTGAAGTAGCTGCTTACCTTGCCGAAGTAGAAGTGTCTTTGTGTGTTGGATATTTGTGTCAAGCCCAACGTAGTGAAGTTCTGATCCAGGAGTGGGTCTTCTCAGCAGCAGCACTGGAAACATTTAAAAATATTAATGTTGTGGATTCCCCCAGATTCTGCTGCTTACATCCAGCAGAGATGTCCCTGTGTGGTTTTTTTTGTGTAAAAACTGTAAGTGTGTAATAATTATTGAAATCTGTCAGATCACTGGGAGTGTGTTCTATTTTTGCAGACAAGGTTCCCCACAAAAAAGCTTTAAAATGGCAATTTCTTAAGCTAAGGAATTTGCACTGTTATAGCAGGGATCCTGCTTGCATTCAGTGGGGAATGAGGTGTTCTGCTCTTGCGTGGCTCCACAGGAGCCGCTGTGTACAACAGCAGCTTGACATCGGCTGGTGGGGTGGGTCAGGCGGTCAAGGGCCATGGAGAGTGAAAATGAACTCACATGGTGTGGTCTGGAGAGCTTCAGGTCCTGTCCTGAGCCTGCTTCCCCATCACAGTAGGACATAAATGTGGAGGGAAGCTCAGCAGGGCTGCCCAGCCCTTTGCCAGGTCAGCCATGCCCGTCCTGGCAGGCACCATGGGCATCCCAGCACTTGCCAGGCAGTGCCTTCCAGTGTCCTGCTGTGGGTGGGTGATAGCCTGGCCTGCAGAGCTCCCTGGGGGTTCTGCCACTTCCAGATATTCCACAGACTCACTTGGCTGTCCATAGCTTGGAGCAAAGGTTTGGAGCAGTTGGTGCTGCTGCGGATTGTCCTTTGGAGTAAGCCATGGATGCTTCCAGTGTTTGTTCTTGTTAAGATCCAATCCAAAGCCCACTGAAATCAAATATTATTCTTTTACTGACTCAATTAACTTGATTGGGCTTTCAGTGAGATCTGTAGTGCCAGTTTAAGGAACAGGATTTCATCTGTGTTACCTGATAACTTACGTTGTGCTTCTGCTGGTTGTTGGTGTAGCGTAGATACTGACAGATTCTGGTAGATGGTTCTTGGCTGGGTTCTCAGCTTGTCAACTAACCTTTTTTGTGCTGAAGAACCTGTAAGGATTTGGGAGTAGATGCTAAGCAATTGTTTTTCTTAAGAGGAATGTAATGTCTCAGTCAGGAATGGAGATTTTTGTTTGATGGCATTCAGTCAGGTGGAGCATTTTAATCTGTTTTGAAATAATTTTACAAGTATTAATGGGATGCCAAGAAACTTTTGTTAATATGCAGAATAATATTAAGCTATAAACAGACAATATTATCAATCAAATGTCTGTATCAATAGGTAACAGCATTGTACAAATTTGTCTGTTGATTCTATTCTAAAAACACACTCTTTATCCGTAGTCTTTTAGTACAAAATTACATCTCGTTATGGATAATATGTCATGTCTCCCTAAAAACGTGATCTTGATTTTCATCCCATGATGATACTTTACTCAATAAATCAAAATCTTCCTCAACAGTTAGCAACCAACTTATTTAACGGTTATGCCTGAAATGTTGATACAGGGAATTTAGCAGTTAACAGTGTTTATACATTCCAGAAGCATTAACAGGTTGGGTTATACTGGAATCCAGTAAATATCCATGAAACACATGGGAGAGCGATGCTCTCTGCACGGTCTGAGCGCTGGCCTGCCAGACATCTCGTGAAATACCAAGAGCAATAATAAAGTTTATAATGATGATATTGTCAGGAGCGCACGTCGCCCGTTATCACCGACCAGGAGGGAGCAGGGCCTATCGCCCGCTGTTTAGACTGCGGCAGGAGAACACTACAGATGTTCTTATCTTCTGCAGATAGTTTTGTACTGAATCAGTGGGTTTTACACATTCTTGTGTGCGAAAGAAATGCTCTTCACCTTCGGAGTGGCGCTGAAGAAAATAAAAGGAGGATAGTGTTTGTCTGTGTCAAGGTTGTTTCCCATTCTTGCAATCAAAGTTCAGCAAAATATCCCTACCAAATCTGTAATTTTCCCAGCAGCTTTTTGCCTTTGGTTGCTGGTTTTCCTTCATTGCAGTCTAAAATGGACATTCTGCTAAAATGAGTGAAAAATGCCATTTGCTAGCCACAGTCTGCATGCTCATTGGCAATGTGCTGGCTGCTTTGTACCTGATCTGCTTAGCAGCTGTGGGGTGGATAACCCTAAAGCAAGGACTTCTAAAACTACTACTGTTTTTTTGTCTCTGTGCATATAGATGACATTTTCTCAAAACATGCCTTCAACAGTTTTTTACTTCTGTTCCTTATGACAAAACATGGCAAAGAAAGACAGAACATAAATTCCAACTACAGTCTTGAAGTTTGAAGTTGCATTTTAGCCACGCTACGCTGGGTATTATCTTTATTGTCTTTCGGTGCTTGCATGTATGTAAATTGCATTAAAAGTAAGATCAAGGCATTAATGAAATACTGGTGACATCAGTGGAAAAAAGATGAACGAGCTATTAGGAAAGATGAAAAATAAAAAAAATGATGCCTTTAATTTGACAGTGAACTGAAACCCAGCAACTTTATAACATGAGAATATTTTAAACAAATATTCCCTTAAAGCTTTGCTGTGTCCATGCCCTCGATGGCATCTCCAATCTGTCAGCACCTCCATTGTAAAATCCTCTTACGAGGATGCAGCTTTAGATTGTTACCTAAACCTCTGGTACTTGGAATGTTGTATTATCTTGCTTTGCCTGAAAGCAGGCACACTTTTTAAAGGAGCTACTTGTTCAAACTATTTATGTTAGCAAATTGTCATAAATACATTCTTGGATATTCAGGTTCTCCTGTTTTCTGAGGCCTGATTATTAAAAACAGTTTCACAAAACCTGCCTTCATTCAAAAGTCTGGTATGTGCTGGTATTTTGAAGTTTAAATAGGTCTTCATATGCTACATAGTAATTTATATATTTATCATATTATTATGTGTGTCTTTCATGGATCCAAAACTTGAAACCACAGAGATGAATTCAGACATCAAAACTGGGAATACCTGGTTTAAGAAACCAAACTTTTGATACATATACATGCATTTCTTGGAAAAAAAGATTGCAGTGAGAGATTAAGTTCTTGAAATTAAATATATTCATAATCTGTCAGTCTATGCACCTATATAATGATTTTTCAATGTAAATTTTTTGAAGTGTCGGAGAGTATTGGTACTCAGTGAAATACATAAGTAATGTACTTACATACTGTAAGTTCCCTTACAGTAGTCTTTTAATTTTTTTTTTGCTCTCATTCATATTAATTCCTTGAAAAAATGTACTTGAGGGCTTTCTTACACACCCTGGATATCCAGAATATAGAGTCTATAGCAGAGTGTAGCTTTGTGTTCGTGGGTCTGTTCATTGCCAGCCAAAGGAGGCTGGGATCTTAGGAAACAGCAGCATCATTTTTTTTTCTTTTTATTTTCCTTTTCCTGAGGTAGAATGAAACTACTTGGAGAAATTTAGTAAATTTAGGATTAAATGGGGTTTTATTTATCCCTCAGTACTGAAGGGATCATCAGAAGAGGGAATCCCCGTCTGTATCCATGCGGCTGTACCAGAACATTTGATCATTACATTGCCAAAGGAGCCTGAATCCCAGTCAGGCTGGCTCTGTGTGGAACTGGCAGCCACAGAGCTTGCCAGGAGAAACAAACCTTAGAATATCTGCTTTATTTTTTGTTTGTTTATTTTGTGTTAGTTTGTTTTTTTTTTTAATAGTAAGTGCTATGATTTTGAACTTTCCTATTTTGACAGTGCTTTGGTGGTGTGTCCAGTTCTGGGTTTAAAAAAAAAAAAAAAAAGAGTTGTATAAACAGTGCTGTGAACTGAGAATTCCTGAATTCTCTCTGAAGGGAAATCAGAGTTTTGTATATCTTAGTTTTCAACCCGTAATATGGGGGGTAGTGGGAGGTGGAGAATATACCCTGCTTCAAAAGAAAATCTGAGAATTAATGCTTACAATGTACAGCTCTGTAATGAGATTGTGATATGTAGGTGACGCTTTTGAGGTGGAATTTCTAGTTCAGTTTTTGTTTTGCTATATGTGTTTAGCCTTTGCTGTGGTCTGGCAGTGTGTTCTTCATCACCAGTCATTCAATCTAAGAGAAAGGCAGTTAAAAGGAAAAGAAACTTGTATTTTTGAGTTGTTGAAGGAAGGAGTCTCTTTTTTAAAGTTTTACAATTCAAAAACCGAAGTGGAAGTTAAACGGCTGCAAAGAAAAAAAAAGAATCATCTTAATAGTCAAGTTAGTCCAAATTAAAAAGGAAAGAAAACAAACAATCAAAAATCCTTATCAAATTCTTTGGGAAACAGAAAAGGAGGAAAAGTCGAAGGAAAGCCAAACCAGCTAATGTTACAGTTGTCACAATTACTCATATCCTATGCTAAAGCTTGAGGAAGCTAGGTAAAAAAATGAGCCAGAACTGGCCTTGGATCTGGTGGCTATGGCTTCTGTTCATGTCACTGTTTGCATGTGAGTCTCACTTTCAAATTCAAACTTTCATATCTTCAAAAAGATATGTTAAATCATGTAGTTCTAAAATAAAAGAGGAAAGGGTTCTGCATACTGTGTAAATACAGGAATGGATTTTTTTTTTTTCAGATGTGTGTAGAAAATTACAAGGAAGATTTTTATTAATTACAGATGTTCTTAAATTATGTCATATTGTTCTGCTTGATTTTTGGACAATTTAAAAAAAAATACTTTTCCTGAAATAGTTTCAAATTATACTTCTTAGTTTATTTAATTAAATTAATATTTTTGCAGACAAATAGTACGATCCTGCTTTCTTAGTTACATCACTGACTACATTGAGACTGGATATGATTTCTGGACTGGGTCTGCTTCTCTGAAAATTGTACTTCATGGACAGCATATATATATATATGTATATATAGTATATATTTGCCTGTGCTTTATGTACACATACAAAAGAAGTTTAGTTTGTATGTAGAGACTGAACAATCTTTCTATTTGTACTGAGAAAGACGGGGTGTATACATGGCTAGAGTGTCTTTATTAGGTACCTGTGTAATTTACTAAGAAGTGAACCCCGTAATTTGCCATTGTCCTGGAAGTAATCTTAATATTCCAGCTTGTCAAGCCCTTTGGATACTTGGAATTTCAGTAATTGCTGCATCATGGGCAGGTTTTTTTACTTCTTCTCACAAATACCCCGCAATTATGCCTCTTGAAGTCCAAGTTGAAAAACAGTCCAAAAAAAAATCAGGCAAACTTTTTTAGACTCCTAAGTAGCTCTGATATGAATTAGCCCTAATGTTTGTATGTAAAAAGAGATATTAAGAAATTTTAGCATATATTATTATATTATTATATATTATTTATAGCATTTTTTCTCCTAAATCTTAACACAGTTCTGTGCATAGGCATTTGACAATAATCCCATTAAAATGGTTAAAAACATTCCTAAAACGAGCTGTAGAAAACTGGGTGGTATCTGTAAAATATACGACAATGTGGTTTAGAAGAGAAGTTTTGTCATATTTGGTTGAGCTGATTCCAACACCCATGTGTGGTTTTTGATTAGGCACACAAGTGCCCGTTCTGTATATACTCAGTTTCTGGTTTTCACATTCTTTTTCCCTCAGCCCTCTGTTGTGATTATGTACTGGAGAGCAGTCTTTGTTCCATTGATTTCTGTCTGTCTACCAAAGGATGAAGTTTGCTCATCTCACACTCACGTCTGTCAGTGCTGCACCAAGGGTCAATCCCACGAGAGGCAAATTGAAGAAATGAAAACAAATAAGTTATAAAATAAAGTGACAATAATGTGCAGTAGCATAAAGATTGCTTTGGGCTGCTTTTGAGAAAGACAGCTAATGACTGGCCCTGTTGGATGGAGCGGGCAGGGTGTGGGAGAGGATGGGGAAGGGAGCTGGGGGCAGCGATGGGAGAACAGAGCTGCCTCTTGCTCGCACCTTCTGATGCTGGGCAGGCTCAGTGCAGGCAGAATTCTGTGTGTTTGCAGTGGGTAGCTCCTTGTAAAAATCACCTTACCTGGGGATCAGAGCTGTGCAAGCCGGGGTGTCAGAATCAGGCCCGGGACTATTACGGGGTTTCGCTGTGTTCCATGTCGCTGCAGACATTCATCTTTTAAATTCCTCAGGAAAAAAATACCAAAAACAACCCAAAAAACCCAAAAACCCAAAAAACAACCCACAACTACAGAATATTTCAAAATGCACTTTTTTTTTTTTCCTTAAACAAAGTTTTATTTTTCAAATAAATGATCAATGCATTAGAATGCCCAATAAACAAGCACATGTGAAAATGTGTATGGACAACTGGTAGTGTGTGTGTATGTTTGTGTTTAACATCTACAAATCCTGGCCTAATGCAGTTGAAGCATTCAAGTCTCTTTTAAGATTGTAATTGAAGTATCATAATATAAATGTAAACTTTAGCTTAGAGCACACAGAGCATACAAGACAGTTTGACACCTTCATTTCAGCAGTAAGAAATTACCATTGTCTCTTGTTTCTTGCTTCTAGCTTATATGACCAAGCCAAAAAGTAATTACACAATTAGGGTTGACATACTGGTTCCTGTAATATTTCTTGCTGTAGTTTTTTGGTGGCTTATTTCTACTTCAGATTTTCCAGTCCTTTGTAATTCATACCAAGATGTCCATTTTCATTGCAACAAATTTACTCATGAAGATTGCAAGTCTTGCATAATTTAATGATGAAAAGGCAGCTTTTCATTTTCTCCAAATGTAGTTATTTGTAGATTAAAGATAAACATTTATGGAGCTAATATGGTTTTTGTAAGAATTTTGTCACCAACTTGAAGGCTGAATTGTTATGTAAAGGAATGAAAAAGTGTGTAAATAATTACAGGATTATGCATTTTAAAAAGAAGGATCTACAGTAATGTGCAACTGCTGATCAGGAAGGGAAGCAGTCTCCATAGGTCAGGTAACACTTAGTTTGGTGTATTCTGCATGTACAGAATGGAAATCATTGATGTTTTTCCAGTTCTTGAGGACACTGAGTAGTGCCCGTCAGTGTCTGCCAAGGCTGGCAGCCCTCATTCCCTCTCCAGGTACTCAAGAGCAGGTCAGATGCAGTGCAGCCCTCCCACCCACCCAGTCCTTGGCTCAATTTGTTTCCCAGTCTGTTCCATATTTCTGGTGTGTGTAATGCAGTTTCTGAGTCCTGTAATTCTGTACCTTAAGACTGTCCCTCCCCAGGAATATTCTGGGACAGCTGTGCATTATCACCGGCTTAATTATGTGATTCTGCTTGGGACTTGTCCAGATTGATGTCAAAGCAGTGCTATATGGTATTGTTCTCTGGGGTGTTTTGATTTAACAAAAACCCTCATCCTAATTCTGTGCTTTTTCACCATTCCTGTGCTGTACCTTAATCCTCAGAGCAGAATGATGCTGGGATGAAGATCCTGGATGAGTTCATAGATGCAGAGTGGGGCATCTGCTGTAGGCTCAGCTTGTCCATGGCTTCTGCAGCTAAACTGGCTGTTCAGATCCTTTCTTGTGAGGTTTCCTTGCTTTTGATCCAGACACGGGAGCTTCATCTCATCCTGGAGCCGAGTCTGTCATTATATAAAATACAATGGAGGGCTGGGAAGGAAGTATAGTGAGTTTGCTGGTGACAAGCCAAGTGGAGGGGGGTTGCCAAGTATTAATCATTTGTATAAAGCTACATCCACTCTTCAGCCAAATGAATCTGTTCTGCCTTGGTTTCTCACAGTGACAGTATCAAGATATTGGTAATTTTAGAACAAAGATGTCTTTTTACATGCTCTTTAAATTCTATCACCTTTTGTGTCGAGTGCCCTTAGGAAGGGACTTTGGGCTTCCTTGAATTTCCCTGTATGAGTTTCTCAGTTAGGGCAGATTATATACTTAAAGGTATAAAATAGACTTTATGCTCTTTAAAATTAATCTTTCTCTCCCAGCCCTCCTCTCTGAGATGTCACTGGGTTGCAGTATCTTCTCTGCAAATCAAGGCTGGAGACTTTGAGCAGCACTGTTACAGGCAACATTTCTACAGGGAAAGACAAAAGGAGAAGGATGCTTCTTGTAATGGGCTACTGCTGTTTCAGCCAGTTATTCTTTTAACTAGAAAATGAGAGTACACATAGAGGCTATTAAATCATTAATTACAGCATGTACTTATTTCTCTAAACACAGACAAAACATGGTTAAGAGGTAACAGAGAGAAATAACTTTCCCTTATTTTCAAACTAAGTGCAGGATGTGAGGTATCAAGCAGGAACTGTGCACAAAGTTGTCTTTTTTTTTTTTTTTTGATGGAGTTTATACCAGCATTTTCCTTAATTATTCTTGATGTTTTGCCCATTATACCATTAACTTCTTCGGAGGACAAAGATAAGTTGCCAGTATCCACAAGAGCGAAGTGTGAAAGCATTTAATTATTGATATCTTAGTAACCAAGGTTCCAAAATGACGTTGTCAAAATCCATAATGATCAGACAGAAGATGTATCAGCTTGTTGTTGAAAAATATGTCTCAGACTGTGTGGGATCAGAACATGCACAATCCCAAGAAAATAAACCACCGCTTTCCTGCATTCCCACTATGGAACAGCTTTACCCAGTATTTTCTGCGCTTGAAAATTCTTATTGTTAATGTTTTCCTCATTCTTCATTTTAATTTTAGCCTTTCCTTGATTGCTAATCTCATACATACGTTTCACTAAATGAACTCCCGCTTTCTCACCGGGCAGATCTGTAAATCAGTTAAACGGTCAAGCAGAGCCTCACGTTATAATGGTCCGTGTTCTCCATCTCTTTAAAATACAGGTTTCATTAACAGAACAGAGCTGTTTAATACACATTTTCTTTGTATCTTGAATTAAGGATTTCTTTTCTCCCTCTTGCCGAAGGCTGTGGGAAGGGTACACAGCTCATTGCCGTGCGCAGAATTTCTGGGTGGCACCTTGTGGCGCAGGAGCTGGAGGCTCTGGGGGAGGCAGAGCAGTGCCCAGGAGGAGCTGGAAGGGCCCTGTCAGGGTTTGGTGTTTGTCTGTCCTGCTGCTGGCACCGTGCCCTCCTGCCTGGGCAAGGGCAAAGGATGGAGAGCATGCAGGAGAAGAGCAGCTCGGGGTGGCTTTGGCAGGGTGGCGCCCTGTGGGTTTCCAGCTGGCAGACTGTGCTGTCACCCCCTGGAGAAGAGCTTTGGCTGTGAACCTCTCCCGAGCCAGTGCAGCATCAGGAGCCGTGATCCCAGCTGTGCCCTGTGTTCCCAGGGCTGGGGGCACGCAGCTTCCCCTGGGCAGTGCCACTGAGGTGTTCCTCCTCTGCCCCCTCCTGTAGCAGAGCCTGCTGAGAGCTGACACCTCAGGGAGCAAGTCAGTTTGTAAACAAATAAACAAAAAAACTTACCTGAATATATATTGAAATAATTAAAAGTTACTGGAGTGTATATTTAGTCTACAGCCAAATTAAAAAAATAAAATAGAATTCCCTTGCTGAAGTGCTATTTACCACTAATATATTTAATTAAAAGATACTTCTGTGTTCCATTTTTCACTCTCTCACAGGTGCCAGAGCTTTCATGTTTATTAATAGCATTAGATCAAATAATGCAGATGTTTGATTTCAGACACTGGGATAAGTTGCAGGTTAATCTTTCAAGAAGGATACACTAACACTATTTTGGCTTCCTTTGTGCCATGAAGTGTTTCATGAACTACTTTCGAAAAGGGATACTAGTGTAAGAAAAATTACATTTCAGATCTGCTTTTGCTTTGAAGGTTTTTTTTTTTCTAATTCTGTTTTCAGCAATGGATCTTAATGTGTAAGAAATCCCTATAAAATTCTTACATTACAGGATATGCATTTCACAAAGCTATTTAGGATTCTTTTCTTTCATGTAGTAGAGGTTTTACTTTCTTTATTCAGTGATTATGTCTCAGAGCTTAAAAAGCTTAAACGTGGGTATTTAATTTGTGTGGCGGTGCTCTTTCTGAACTTGCTGCTGTTACAGGTACAGAGGGATGCTCATAAAATCAGAGGTCACAGCTGCAGTAGTCATGTGCAGATACTGCAAATGCATTTAAGAGCTGTTTCTATACAGCAAGTATTCCAGCAGGTAACTGGATTTTTTTATTTTTTTTTTCTTTTGGAAAATAATATTCAAGAACTGTGATTTATTTAATTAATCTAAAAAAAAAAAAAAAACCCAACAAAACAAACCAACAGGTAATTGATGATGCCCATGTAACATTTAGGGACATCTCATCAGCATTTGTCTTAACCAGCCTTGTTAGAAAAATACTCTCATAAAATTATGAGTTCTTTGCTTTCTTTCCTACTAGAATGTCAGGATCAGCTCATTTATCCAGGACCATTTTTTGCATATCCCCAGAGGTTTGCTTTCTTCATGGTCTCCTAAATGAATAGTACAATGTACTTTTCACCAAAAGCCAACATGGCCCTTGTTTATTAAACTTCATTATTTTCCCTACCTCTCCAGTTTTCTTTGAACCTGTAGTGTCTGGAAGAATTGTAATTGATGCCGTATGGGTAATGCTTTGTGATAAAGGAATGGGCTGTTCATAGAATCTAACAGCAGTTATCATTTCTGCATTATTTCTCGTGTTTCCTTTGATGTCCAGTACCTTGATAGAGTGCAGGGGTATTAAAACAACTCTTTATGTCTGAAACAACCATTATTCTTTATGTTTATTGCAGTGGTAACCAGAGGCCCTGCTCAGACCCGGGGTCCCTTTGTACTGAATACAGGACATGGGCCTTGTCTTGAAGAGGTCACAGCATAATTTAGTCCACATTAGTCAATTTTCTCTAAATATTGCTTCTTTTTCTTACTCACCAAAAATGAAAACAGTTTATATAACATCACATTGTGAGGTGAGGTAGAATATTTTGACAGTGCCCATTGCCTCAGCAAAACTTGCTGCAGGGTTTTCGTGCCACGTTCAGCAGTTCATTACCTGGCTGTAAAACTCTGGACTGAATGCTGGTAGAAGACAGTTTGAAAATCCTTTGTTAACTGCTGTCATTTTTTAGCCAATTTTAAAGGATTTTCCTGTTCAAATCCTGAAATTTTAATTTCACTAAGAGCTGGGCATTTCATGTACATGAGTCTTTGAAATTTCAGCTTCAAGGGAAAAAGGTAGTGTTTAAAATTATACAAATAAAGTGGGGTTTATCTTTTTCAGATGAATGGTTATGTTCATACAATTTATAAATATAAAGAAAGACCTTAATTTTTATAAACCATCATGTTTCAGTTTTTGCTGTGCAAATGGAATAAAGTATGGCAAGTAATTTTATTTTTAACAAAAAAAGCTTACCTTGTATGGCAGTACAAATTCACTAATCACTGTTGTTGTCCTGAATTTGGCTGGCATAGAGTTAATTTTCTTCCTAGTAGCCGGTACAGTGTCGTGTTTTGGATTTTAGGATGAGAATAATGAGGGTAAGACGCTGATGTTTTAGGTGTTGCTGAGTACTGCTCACTCAAAGTCGAGGGCTTCAGTGTCCTGTGCTTGGCCAGTCAGGAGGAGCTGTGAGGGAGCATGGCCAGGACAGCTGACCCCAGGGATATTCCATGCCACAGAACATCAGGCTCAGTGTGTAAACTGGGGGAGCTGGCCAGGAGCCACTGATGGTTGCTTGGGTACAGACTGGGGTTGTTTTGGGGTTTATTTTTTTCTCTCTCTTTTTGTTGTCTCCCTTTCTACTGCAGCACTATTATTATTATTATTATTATTATTATCATCATCATCATCATTATTATTATTATTATCATCATAATTATTATAATTATTTTTATTAACTTATTATTAATTTATTATTATTATTAATAATAATAACATTTATTTTTATTTTTAATTGTTGTTACTATTTTGGTTGTTAAACTGTTCGTAACTCTGAGGTTTTCCCTTCTTTCCAAGACTCCTCCCATCCCACCCAGCCATGAGCAAGTGGCTGCGTGGTCCTTGGGTGCCAGCTGGGGTTAAAGCACGAGGTGTGGAGGCCCATCCTGGGGCAGCTCTGGGTTCCTGAAGGTTCCTTGCTCGTGGCCAGGTGGTGCAGGAGGGCAGTGGTGGGGCCACAGCTGTTCCTGCTCTCTCCACACCTTTCACCTCAGGATGAACCTGAGCTGCAGCAGGGGATGCTGCCTCTCCTGCACCCCTTGGAAGGCAGGTGCAGCGCAATAGGCTGGAATCAAAGTGTTGAGAGCTGAAATCCGTGTGGTGATGGATTTATCAGCGGTGTTAGCATCACAGAAAACCTGGAAAAGTTCAAGTGTTTGAGTTAGTAGGGACCAACCTTTCTGGCAACAAACACAGGAGGATGTGCAGACTTATTGTCACCTTTGTCACACACTCCTTCTGACATGAGGAGACCACCTGCAGCACTTGCAGATTATGCATGCTGTATATTGATTTTTTTTTTCTGGGTACTTTCAATATGTCAACAATAACTGCACAACTGCAGATGATTGCAAAGAATTTCTTAAGTGTTAATTAATTATAGCATCCCAATGTGAAAGCCAGATTCTGCATTACTGTGCAATTCCATTAAAATCAGCAGAACTGCTTTTAAACTTAAAGAGAACTTGACCCAAAGGTGTATAGTGGAGCTTATTGGTTATTGCAGTAGTTCCAGAGAACGAGATGGTGAAAGGGATGAAATGGGTTGGCTGAAGTCACTCAGCAAATCAGAACTTGAAATAAACTTCAAAACTCTCGTCACAGATTTTTTAAGCGCAGATCGCTGGTAGGGTTTTCTTAAGATTTCTGACTATAGTAATGTAACGTAAAAACTATTGGTTTTTTTATTCAAGTTTCTCACAGTTCATAGAGTAAACTCTTCAGGCTTTCTGTGGAGGACACTTAACAAGTGTCAAGCTAAGCTCCATCTCCTTTCTGCAGTTACAGCTTCCTTCAGTCAGTTTCAGAAAAGAAAAAAAGGGATCTTTTGATAATAAAATGGCACAATGTATTTTTATGTTCATGTTTTTAAAAATATAGCTATGCATCAAGAATTATTTCACCTTCATTCTTTGTAAGAATTACCATTTAATTACCTGGGTGTCTCAAGAGGTCTTTGGGACAAAGTTTACCAAATACGTAATGTACAGTGGTGGCTTTAGTTGAGAAACTTTTACTAAATTAGTCTGTATATAAGTTAATTTTCAATGAACCTAATAGTAACTAAAGTATTTGGCAGCAGGAAAAAAATTAGCTGTCTGTTGTTTTGCAATGTGCCTGTTGCTCCTGTGGTCAGGATCTTAAAGAATGCTGAAAACGGAGGCAAGAAGATAGGACCTTTCAGCATCCAAAAGGCAGCTTTTTTACAATATCAATTAAGGAAATATTGGTTCTCCCACAGTGAACCTAAAGGTGAATTATAGCCAGATAGCAAATGGAAAATTGTGCAGCCCCTTGGTGTCCTTACAATTTTATTACAGAATTCAGAGTGATGTCTAAGTTAAAACAAGTTGTCCATTTTTCCATGATTTCTCAGGAACACTTTTATTCCTTTGACTTCAGCTTAGTATTTTCAAGCAGACCAGTTTTGCTATTCATACAATTTGAGTGGAGGGAGCAAAGGAGGGGCTAAAAATAGATCTTATAATGGAACCTGTGTATGTTCTTAAGCATGGTGAGACACTTATCTGTCCATTATGTTGTTGACTAATGTTAACTTCTGTGCTGGCTTTGTAATGTATTGCATTAAGCTAAATGAAGCTATTGTGTGATGTATCAAGACACAGTCACGTAGGTTTGCCTGGCCATTTGCTCTTGTTAGTATTGTATGTGATGGACTTTAATAGCTGTGAAGAGCTCGTGGAGTTACTCAGAACAACGGTGTGTGGGTTTGTGCCTCCTCCTGGAGCCCTTCTGTGCTCCTGACTTGTCCCAGCCCCATGGGAAGTGCACCAGAAACACCTCCTGAATGGCTGTGCTCATAACAGGTCCCTGAGTCATAAATTCACCTTTTGGGTCAGCAGGGTGGGTTTGGGGACTGGCATGGACATGGTGCATGGAGGGAGCAGTCCTGTGTGCTGTCCCCCAAGCTGCCCCCTGCTCACAGGAGTGCTGGGGACACGCTGCAGGACAGGGTGGTCTCGCCTGCCCCCAGAGCAGCCCCAGCCCTGGGGACACCCCACCCTCCTGGGGCTGGGCTGTGCCCTGGGCTCTGCGAGAGGGGAGATGGAAGGAAAGGCATGGCTTGCTTTGAGAACTTTGGTTATGTGTGCACATATGTGTTAAAAATCTGTAAACGAGTATTTACATGAACGCTTGGCTGGCTCCAGGCAGGGTTTGCAGAGAGAGGTGATATCAATACTCTGCTGTCTCAAAACTCCTTCCACTTGTATTCAAATCAAAGTAACACACAGTGGCTCTCACAGTTTTAACATAAAGTAGCAATAATATCCTGGATCGTGCTTTGCAGAAGTCCTTAAATACAGTTTTAGGAAATGCAGGCTGTGGGAAGAGACAGACACGTGCCTGGGCTGCAGCAGAGTTCTGCTTTTTGTGCAAATGCTGAATTCTTCTTTCTGAAATTTCATTACGTTTTGCAAACAAGGCTGTTATGTATGCTACAGTAAGGGATGTATTTTATACATAAAGCTGTGGTTCATATGTGCAGTTTTCTGTTCTGCAGCACATACATAAAATCTCTCCCTTTTCCTCTCCCCTTTATCAGGGTGCAGTAGGAAAGGCTGATACCCGTTTTCTATCAAGGTAGATTGGGATTCAACTGAGATAAGCACGGAAATCTGATATTCAGAGATCAAACTGCCTTTCTTCCTTGTGGCACAGTCTGTGTGCTGAGTGACCCTCTGCCCCTCCAGATGAACCTGTATGTTGTGCAGTGTAATATGTGCTGTGATGCTGGCCATCCAAAAACTTGAATTTTATAGTTCACATTTTTTATTTGGTTTTGTTTGCTCTAGTGCTGTAATGGTATATAATGACTTGGGATTTCTTTTTACTCATTTTGCTTTTTTTCTCCACTGAAAAAAAAAAGTTATTTCTTTAGAAGATTATTTAGAAGATTGAAAAATAAATTTCTTTAATGTTTGTGGGCACATTTCTGTTGCTTTCTCAGTGGTGTTTCTTTAATGACAGCATGACTGGTTACTTTTAGAAATCATATGAAAACCAAGTGCTCCTCAGCCTGTTGCCAAGCATTGTTCTTCAGTGTGTTTTACAAGAGGTACTTTTCTTGTTGTTTTTCATGTTAATAACATATTATTTCTGCAGGCATGTTCCTACTTATTTTCTGCCTTAAGGGAAGTGTTAGTTCATGACCAAAATGCATCTATTTTTAGATCAAATGATCAATACAAACAAAACACAAATTGTGAAAAAAAGCGTGCCTGGACAGATTTGTGCGTGTTCAGCCCCACGCTCGGTGGCTCCGTGGAGGTGTAGCCGTGCCAGGGAGGGCTGCAAATTCTCTGCCAGTGAGGCTGAGGGATTTGGGTGGTGCTTACAGAATTCTGCACCTATCAGCCTGGCACTCCTCAGGTTGTACACCTCCTTTCACAACGGGCTCTTGTTAATAGAGTTCTCATTTCAAGGTTTGGCAGGCTCGTGTGCTTGACTGAATGAACTTCCAGCTAAGTTTCTGAGCAGAAGGTGGTTTATGACATAATTGCTCTATATGTTGATACATCTTTTATCATAATTGTCTTACATTGTTTTAAATAAAAGAACAAGAATAATAGAAGATGTGGCAGAAAGTGGATTTTTTTTGTTCTATTATTCATGATACTAAAAATTACCCAAAATAAGTATCCTGTGAAAAAAAAAAAAAAAAGAGAGAGAGATTTAGTTCCAAAAGTGGCTAATTTATATCAATCTATGCAATGAACCAGCTAATGATCCTTACTGTAGAGAGGTGCAATGCTTTTACAGTGTTTCCCCCCCTTTTTTTATGAATAGAATTGCACAAAAAAAAAGTTCCCATTGTGTAGTACTGTGAGTTTTGTACAACCATCTTTTATCAACAGATGGCAACCAGAACATGAAAAATAATTAAAAAATAAAATGAAAAGAAACCCAGAATGAATTAAAGTGCTTCTTTGCGTTCTGATCTGCATTTTTGGTTTAGAATTTTTATGGTGAATTGCCATATTATCTGTTATATCAGTTTACAATGAGGCTCCTATCAGACATAAAACAGATTTATAATACCATTAAAACACAATATCAAAGAATGAATAAGCAATTCAATAAAATTACAATAACACAAAGATAAAATGAAAGCCTTTTCAATAACAGTTTTATGCAAGAACATTTTGCAGATAAATATGTGTTTATAGATCTTTTAAATGCACATTTATTATACTGCTCCTAATAGAGCCACAGGGGTTAATTTTTTCTGTGTGTTGTCTTTTATAAGTGGTTCAAAAGCCAGCTGCAAAACTCTTCAATAGATTGTTTTGTATCTTTGAATTGATTTTGGTAAAGGGAGCATTTACAGTACTACAGTATGGTTTGTACGTACACGCGAGTCAATACGAGTGTGCCGCGTGTGGCTGTGAGCCCCAGACAACCTTATTAGAATCAAGGCAATTCCAAGCAAAAAAGAGAAAGAAAGAACAGTTTTTTAGGTTTTTTTTTCCTTTCCAAGGGAAGACGTGCGTGGATGCATTTTCATTATTTTATCCTTAGCATTAAATTTTTAATGGGTTTCTTTTGGATCTGGTGGGGAGCCCAAACTTTGGGCTCAGGAGGGGCTGTCTGGAGAACACTGTACATGCTGCCTGCATAGTTTTTCTCTTTTGCTACAAAAGGAGAGGGAGGGGTGGAGGGGAAGCCAGCTCCAGCTCATGTTATGTTCCTATACGTGTTATGTCATGCAGCAGTCATGATGTCTGGCTCAGTGGTGTCTTAATTACGCATCCTGTTTACATCCTTTGCTTTTAATTTCGGCACGTAGTTCACCAGGCTCCTGTAATCATTGCCGTCCTCTCCAATATGGTCAGTGTGGCAGGAAATAGGAGATCTTACGTAAAGCCTGTGTAGCTGAAATGTTAGGAAGAGCTGTCTCAGATGTTATTTTTAA
>NC_142213.1:15132826-15135326 GCF_049639895.1 Pseudopodoces humilis | reverse complement strand
TCTGTCAATGACAAGATCTTAAAAATAAGATACTGTATGTGCTTTTTGACTGCAGTCTATAAGAGGTAATATGATAAGATCTAAGGACTATAGTTTTTTGTATGTTTAGTGATTCTATCTGAGTTGTGGAGTTAATGTCCGAGAAGTTTCTTTGTGTAAGAGCAGTGTGAATCCTTGGATGGTTTGAAAAGCAGGAATAGGTGATGATGGTACAGATCACCGTAGCAGTACTTGCCTAGTACCTGTTTTATCTGTGCTGAGGATTTCTGGACAGTACAAACTCAAACTGGAGAAGTTATTGGTCTATGTATCTTTCCTCTTTTCAATATGTGTTATTAAGAAGCCAAACTTTGTAATAAAGAAGTCTACTCAAAAGAATTGTGCTGTGTTGCAGGCATACTTCTGTGATGCATTAGAAGGATAACATGCACTATTGCAACAGTAAAAGGCTGCCTTGCCAAATGTACTTGAATTTTATTAAGTCCTGCCATCTGCTTTCTTTGTAGTATCCTCAAGTTCATGAGAAAAAGATCTAGGTGTTTTCCATGTTTAAAAAATGCCTTGTAATTCCTACTGTTTGTTTTTGTTTCTGATATTCTTTTGTTGCTGCTTCTTGCTGATGCCCAGATCCCTTTGGGCTTCTCAGTGTAGCCTTGGCCGAGGAGAACCTCGCTGTTCTCAGTTGCTCTCTGTGTAGCATCAGTGGGATCTGTCATCAGGAAACTGTTCCAAGCCACTTCCAAGTTTGATCTGAAATACTTCCCCCATTTTCACTGTTGCAAAAATTTTCTAGGCCACTGGAGAGGCTCCATTTTGTCCAGGTTGCTTTTGGATGAGCAGACAAAGTACTTTGCAAGGACAGCAGGCACCGTGTGTTTCTGTGAGAGAACGTGACGCTTTTCCTTTGTTTTAAATGCTTTTTTAATATTTTAGGGCTTGTCTACAGAGAGAGATTATATCACGTTATGATAGGGTAGCAATTTAAAGTAGCAATTTTGAAATGAATTAAATTAATTCAGAATAAAACATTCCTGTTCTGGCACAAATGAATCATGAATAATTAATTACAAATAATTAATGAGAAGTAACTATTTGGTATTTACAAGCCCTTAACAGTTTTAGTTCTCTCTCAGCATCTCTGTCAGAGATCTGTTTACTGGCAGCAGCACATCAAGCCTGTGTAAGAGCAAGTAGAACAAATAAAAAAATGAAGGTGCATAGATTTTTGTGTTGTAGAATCTTTGGGGACTGTTCTGCCCAAGGAGATTGAAGGTACGCGTGATTTTGCTCGCCGTTGGTTTTGCAATTTGCCCATAGTGAAGGCCTGGAGTTAGCTGTGGATGAACTGTCCGGTGTTTTTCTGCAGGCAGGGGATGACTGATTTGTGACTTTGTGTGCTGCTGTGAGGGTGTGCTGTGCTGTGGGGACCCAGCAGGGCCGGGCACCGTCCCCTGCCAGGGCTTGTGGGGTCAGAGTGCCACAGTGGCCTTCCTGCAGCTCGGGAGCCAGAGCTTTGAGGAGCATCGCTGGGAACCTCTGCCTGCAAACACAGAGCAGGCATCACCAGCATGAGCTGGAGGAAGGCTGAGTCTTTCAGCCTCGAGGCTCTGAGGAGGCTCTGGCCAGTGGCACAGAGCTCCTTGGTGCCCGGGCAGGTGTGTGCTCGTGGGCACGAGTCCAGGAGCCTGGACATGCTCTACTCCCTGCACGTGTGGACATGGACACGGCGTGCTCTGCTAGAGATGGGAAGGTGCAGCAATGGGGTGTGTGTGCCACTCGGAAAAATACCCCAAGACAACCAATATCCCGAGAGCTGGCTCGTTGTCATCCTTCCCAGCAGCCCTCCCCATGTGTAAGCCCCCTGGCAGCAGATAGAGGGCTCAGACATTTCCTCTATTGTTGCTTTATTAAAGATACAATAAACTCTCTCCGATTGTATCTGTTTGTTGTAATGTCTACCAGCACTGCATTCAGACAGGCGCTCGTGTGCAGAGGTGGAAATGAAGTATAAACCTGATTCCATTGTTGGGATGTGCTGCCAACACAGCACTTAACCACCACCCACCACTGACAAACAGTCTGATGGTCACATCTGCACGTCAGTCCCATAAAAGGAAACCCTGAGACTGTCAGAGTGTGAGGCAGAGCATTAGTGATTTCAATTCTGTTTTATTTTCAACTTGAAATGGAGGAAAACAGACAAAAAACAAATAAGAAAGCTAAACAGTTGCGTGAGAGCTAGCAATTTGCTGGGCTCCAAGTGACAGACACTGCATTATCATAATTGTCTCTTCTACATGATAGGACAGAAAAATAATAATGTCATTTTATTTATAGCTGGGGTGCCCCCTTTATGAGAGTCATACAAGTTTCTGCCAAGTGGAGTAGGTCAAATGACATCTTTTGATCAGGCCTGTCCAAAGAGATCAAAGATGAATGGCAGGTAATGGATATCCAATGACAAACCAAATCTAAAACAGAAATAAGGCTGCCAGAGTCT
>NC_142213.1:14657826-14682826 GCF_049639895.1 Pseudopodoces humilis | reverse complement strand
ATCTCCCAGCTATAACTGAACTGGACCTGTGTACCACTCAGCACAAGATGCTTAAGCTTACGCCAATGCCTGTAATGTCAGAGTCAAATAAAAACCTTGTCATTGATAATGGTGGCAAAAGGGGTAGCTTACTCATTTGTACTTCACAGAGTATCTGTGTGGAAAACAATCCCAAACTATGAAGATAATCAAGTATTTCCAGAGGTGTTAATTTGGGAGCCTCCATTTCATTTTAGTAGACCACAACTTCAAATCCGAACTTGAATATAGACTCTTTCATTGAGCTCTTTAATCAAATTCATTTGTAAATTAAGCTACAAACAACCTGTCAAAGCCCATTAAGACACCTGTACAAAACTCTCCTGGAGTATGCACTCTACACCACCATGCAGTATAGCACATCAAGCCTCAGATCTACACTGCTCTTCTCTGTGGCTTTCTGCAAGACTGTTGGATGCACACATCCTTTTCAATGGCCTACATCAAACACAGTTTCCTGTTCACATACAAAGTTGGAAATACTAACATAAGAATGTAAGAATGCCAGAAAATCTAGACAAAAGTTATTTCTTTTCATTCATTGAACCACCTTGCTAAATTTCATTATATACCCCTTAGGAGTTTAACAGTCCTTACAACCTTAGGAACATACCCTGTATGGAGGAAAAATCAGCATTATTTTATCAGACATTTATCTCATTCCACAAAAACATCAACTTCCAAAGAAGTCTGTATTTCTAGTACAAAGCTACCTACTAAAAATCACATTAAGAAAAAACACATTAAAAAACACATTAAGAAAAAGCCTCACATATTTAAATAGTATGTAATTGCAACAAAAATTCTGTTGAAATAAAAATCATAGCTGATACTGAAGCTCTGCAACCCTGACCTCCATCAATAGGCTCAACATTAGTTGTCAAATCAGTTCTTCCTCTTGCCTAGCTATGGGGAGGGTAACTTGCAATCATGCCCAGGAAAAGCACCAGGCTCAGCTCATCTGCAGCCTGAGCCACCAGACACAGACAACTCTTCTAGTACTCCATAACAACTACCCCATTTCCTCATTCCAAAGGTGTCTGAGCTCAGAAGCCAAGCTATTTCCCAGCACAGAACCAGAACGGGAAGGGAACAAAGTTTTCCCTCTCTGCTGCTGAGAACTGAGTGGTGCTTTTCATGGTCCGGTCACAACCCAGCGTGGTGTTGGAGCTGCGTTTTTGTTTAGAGCTCAGCGAATCCAGGATTTGGTTTTGGGAAACTTATGTGCTTCATGAGTTGTGAAAGAGTCCCTGGGTTAAACACAGTGGGGTTTTCTGAACACAGAAACTGGGAATGGAAGGAACATGTGGAGATTTTGGACTCTTTGGGGAAACATGTACAAGGCATGCCTCACTAATAACTCACTATGAACCAAGGCAAAATGTTCCTCTGTGTCAGTAATGATATCCTCTCAGTCTGGCCTTTTAATACTGATGTCAACAGAAGCCCCATACAATTTTAAAGGTAGAACATGATTCAGTAATTTTTACCATAATTCTCTACCATATTTTATAGCAATAATGCTGCTGCAGCTATGATGATCTAAGGAGATAAGCACAGCAGAATTTGAAGTAACAGCTTATATTAAAAACTTAACTACCACCAAAACAGCTAACATAATCTGGAAAAGCAGGAATGTATTTCAGGTACAAATTCTTTTTCAAGAACAGAGCAAGCAAAAAACCTCCAGCTCAGTTACTGAAGTCAAACTCAAAACAATTATTCCCAGTCTACGCTTATCTTATATTTGATAGTGTTGTTTGATCTGGAGTTATTTTTATTTTAAGAAATAACTTTAATATTTATTTTTAAGGAAAAAAAAATATTAAGGAAATAAATTTCTTGTCTTAGTTTTTATGATATGCGTTATAGCAAACACAGAAGCACTGAACTCAGTATCTGTGGGGTAATTCTGCCATGGCCACCACTGTGCTATCATGGTGAAGGGCACACCTGTAAACCATCACAAGCCAGCCCTGCACCTTATAAATATTGTGAAAAAATGAAAATTTATTAGAAAAGTCACTGTAGGTGTCTAATCATGGTGGGAATCGAGCCATGATGTTACTGGTGACCCAACCCCTGGCAGTCATCCTTCAAAAACTCCTATATTTATTTCTGAAGATATATGTGTTTGTGTGACACACCTTTCAGTGCTGGAGGATACAGTCAGTAGCTGAAGAAAACTGAGAACTTGCTAAGTAAAGGTAATACCATGCTTATTTTAGTGATATTTCTGGACTTTCTGGATACTTGGGTACAAAGATATTTTTTACAAAATCCTCTAATTTATAACTAAATAAATTAGTTATTAATTTAAAAGAAGAGTGCATTAGAAGTAATTTAGGCCAGTAAAATTTAAAAAGCTTAACTCTCCTTATCCAGAGGCCAAAAGGAATCCTGAAAGGCTTGCATAGTAATGTCTTTTGATAACTGCCCACAGGAAAAAAAACACTGGACAAAACTTGTACTATCTCCAGTATGAACTTACTGTTAATTGAAATTTTGATAACTGATGATAAAGCGTGAACTACTTCATCTACCACAAACTCAGACAATACTGTCTGGATGCAGTTTGGAATGGAAACCGTCTACTTTCATGTTTAAATATTAAAAGACAGAGGGGCGGGGCTCAGCTCATTTTCCCTGAGCTCAGCACACCGCAAACCACGGCAGTGCCACCATTCAACTCTCGTCCACAAATGTTTATCCACCAACCTCAATACATTCAACAAAGAAAGCTCATCTGTACTTTAGAGCAGCAGAGGCTGGAGCATATAAAGACAACATTATCTGACGGGGCTTACAGAAAAGTTTGTGGAAGCAAGAAGCTCATTTCATTTTGCTCCCGGTCCTATCTCTGCCCCATGACATCAACAACAACCTTGAAGATGACTGTAGTAGACCTAAATATTTAAAGGTTTATGTTCAGCTCATTTCAGCACATATGACCTGACATACTGAAGGACAAACATCACAGGTAGAAGCTATCACACAAATCAATACTACTGTGTCTCTCCATATAGAAACTGTCATAAGAAATGCACATTGCAAGACACTTGCAAAGTTACATGGACTGAAATATTTATAATTGCAGAGTGGACTTGACACAAATGAACATCTTACTTTAAAAATAAAAATACAATCCTTATTCACAGCTGTGGTGAAGGTACGAGCTGATGGACCTCCCTATGACCTTGTTTTCTAGTCTTTTCTAAGCTTTCCATTTTCCTACTTTTACCAAGTACCTCTCTTTGTTCTCAAACACTTCTCAAGGAACTTTTATTGCAGTAATTCCCAGTGCTGGGAAGTTCATCCACCAGCAATGGTTCAATGAGACCCCTCTAAACATTACTGTAGCATCACAGACCAGGGAAGGATATTTATGACTATTTCACTGCAAGTCTGGAAAACTCAAATAACTCTGAAACACAGAACACCTTCTAGGTGGGACAGGTACAAACTATCTAAAGAGTTACATTTTTCAGATCCCAGATTTGGGTTGGGATGACAGAAGAGGGAAAGCTTTTGATTCTATCTTCAGACAAAATTCACAAAGGGCTTAATATTTATCACATGAATTTAAACAATTTTATCTTAATAGAATACAAAGTCCAGCAGAGGTTGTAGTAGGTATGTTTACACAGGCACCTCTTCACCTGTCACAAGGACAGAAAGCAAGAATTATTGAAAAGGATTTGAAAGAACAGACAGTTAGAAAACAGAGTAAGGAAAATGGTATCAAATTGAAACTGCATGGACAATTTAGGCTTAAAGAATGTAATTACACAAACTAAATTATGGGAAATTCTCCTTCTGAGAAAAACAGGGCATGGTCTTTAGTCTGACAAGTGGCCAAACACGTTTCTTAGCCTGCTCAAAAAACTCCCTCTAGCACCTGTGTCTCATAGCACTGGAGCAATCCACAGGGAACTGGAATCCAGTCTGTAAATCACAGCACACCTGAGCACAGCTCCCAACACTGACATCAAGTAAGATGGTTCCTTTTGTTTCTTTGATCAAGACTTGAGACTTTTATTCTAGATCCAGCAGTGTAGTGAGATAAGCCTGTGACTTTAGTCAGGATGGTTAAAAGCAACAGATTTTTCAGAAGAGCTCACTACTGGCAGCTACTGCTTTTTCAGCTGACAATAAGATCCTTAGTCCCTTTGATTTCAGCTGCTCAGCTGAACATGAATCCAATAACAAATATATATATATATATATATATAGTGGAAAGATATTATAAATATACAATTAATAAAGGTGTGAAGGTTGAGTAGTACTCACCTGTTGAGTAATGCTATCCACTAAAACTCCTGAACCTGCCCTTCCTATTTAAATAATGAGATACTCCCTGGGTTTGTAGGGCAGCACTACTACAAGTTACACATCAGCCAGATGCCTTGATGGATTAAGTTCAGTATCACCAGTAGCAGCCATTGCCAGCCCAGACTCTGGTGTTCCCATCTCAGTCAGTCTCACCCAGGGTGATGTCTGACACTGCCCTGGGAGCCCCTCACCCACCTGCTGTACCCCATCTTCTCATGGACCTTCTGAGCAGGCTGGGGAGAAAGTGCTGCAGCATCTCCTCTGCAGGGCACGAGCCTTCTGCCTGCTGCAAGTGTTTCAGTTCTGGGAAATGAGAGGGCTGAAGGCAGCAGAAGCTTTTCTTATGGTTATTTTTGTCAGAGAAATGATTGGTGAAAGACCTTGAGAGCATGTTCTGCTTTCAGAGGAGGACAAGCACTCAGGAGAAGTTGAGGAAATTTTCTATCTTCCTCCTCTCCCCAAAAATCTCCCTGTTCTCATCTTTGAGTGAACTGGAGATAGCTCACCAGCTCTGTTTTTCCCTCTCCAGAAATAGTAGCTTTGGGTACTCAGAAAAATTCTCAGATATAAAGCTGGATGCTATTAAAATGTTGATTATTTTTCAACAACTGTATTGCACAAAAAGATTCTGAACTTGGTTTTCTCCCATCTGTAAGTCTAATGCTGCTGTTCCTATGCAAGCAAAGCCCTCCATTCAAAATCAGTCATGTTCTCTACTTTTTCTGTTTTATTATGATCAAAATGCATATTTATACCATTACATAAAACTCATAGAATATGTAAAAGCACATAACCACAACTGCAGTAAAAATGGACCAGAAAGGACTTCAATGATATTAAACTAGCAAGTGGTTTAGCTTTTTTCCAGAAAAGAAGTCTCACAATGAGTTTTCTTTGTCCCTTAAATGAGACAATTTTAACATAGTAGTTTGCTGTGCTTTCAGTTTGTGTGTAAATGATGTAACAAAGCAATACAATTATTTTTTCTCACGGATTGTAGTGGAAAGCCTGAAGGAAATTTTCTTAAATTTGATGCTTACCTGTTTCCCCAGAAGAATATTTATCTTTCAAATAAAATTAAAAAAAATAAAATAGGAGTTATATTATTGGTAGCAAAGGTTTCAGCATCCACTAAAATGTCATCTAAAGTTGCCAAATAATTACTTACATGCTGCTGATGACTGTTTGTTTAGGAAAAGGAGATTTAGCTGCTCACATGTTCATTAGCACACACAGAGAAATGGATGAAAAATTCTTTTGGTACTTAAAACTGATGCCATGGCCATTGCTTACAAGTATTTCTAAGACACAGTGGTAAAAAGTGAATAATGACCAGATTAAGATATTAAAGGAAAGCAATGATTGAACTTTTTTTTTTATTTTAAAGAAATGAAACAACCAACAAAAATGCCCCTTCTTTTTTCCTGGTTACTCTATAAACCTAAAATGCTTGAAGCAGATTGCCTGTTATTTTAGCAAATATGGTGATTTCTGAGCATGCCTGTGCTTTTACATATTTGAGTTTTGCAATGATTCAGGCATTATTGCTCTGTAATAGGTGTGGCTGCCTTTGAAATGTAAGCTCACAGCTTCTGTAGTCAGTGAACCATTGCTGATAGGGCTGACTAGTCAGAAGCAAAACTGGCTAGTTATGAAACTACTATAGTATATTCTTTATCTCATACACATTTAAAGGATTTACCTATCTATCCCACTGCAGACCTACTCATTGAGTAGGAGCCAACAGCATATGATTGTGTTAATTAATCTGCTATTGTGAGTAAAGGAACAGCTGCAGTGGTCTCGTGGATACGTTGTCAAAGGAAAACAATGTAATGTTAAGCTTCTGACTGCATATTCTGTTACAAAGGAGGTTTACGAGAAGTTAAATTCATAAATCACAGATCATTTTTATAATAATAATAAATATCATCTGACCTTTAAAGGAAAGGTTTTAGCATTCTTAATTTCAGTTTGAAATATGTTCTGAAATACGATACTTAAGCTTTAACCCAATTCTTTGTTTTGAAAACAAACATTCCCCAGAAATGATAGGAAATGGTAGTAGCTATAGAAATGACCTCTGACTGTACTAGATACATGCCATTGTAGTTTTAACAAAGATCAGAGCCCAAAATATCAAGTTAAAAGAAGAAATTTTTGGCTTTCATCCAATACCTCTTCTAATAAAAACACAATTTCCAATATTATACAGAAATGCAGAATGAAAGGAACATTCATTACAGGGAAAACACTTATTATTTACATAGGATTTTATCTTTTTTTTTTATATGGAAAAGGGTACAAAAAAGACTTTTTTTCTAAGTAAAATAACATAATCACTTTTGTGATTCAAATCTACCCCCTACCAAATCCTTTTGGACAGTATATACATCAATCCTTTCATAAACACCCAAGTGGTGACTGACCCAAAAGAGAGAACAAACAGAATTTTTTTTATGGCTGGCACTTAGAACATAACCATAGAAAATTATGTTAGAAATTCAAGTGGAAAAGTTCCACAATTCAAAACTGCCTTGATTAAACAGGAGCCTTGTGCCATGGCCAGCATGATTTTGTGAGAACACCTTGAGATCCTTTTAATTCAGAAGTGAATTTTTTTTTTGAATGAACAGAGGAACATCTGATACAACACTTATTTTAAATAACAGGGACCAGATTCTCACTGGGTACAATCAGCAGAGCTCCACTGGCATTCATATCCTTATGCCACTTTACACCAGCACAAGATCTGGTCCAAAAAGTACTATCTGTCAAGTAAACATGTCAAATTATAGAATTCTTGCTTTGTTTTGTTTATTTCTTTTGACAGCTGTACTTGGCTTTATTGGCATATATGCTTTTGATTAAATTAGCTGCTATTTTATTTCTCTTAAATCTTTCATGTCTGTCATCTTTTTCTTTTCTCCTTATTTAAAAAAATCTGTTAAATCTGTGAAAACTAAGACCCAGTCCAGACCTCTGGTACACTGGAATAACTGATGATTTCAGAGGAACTATGCCAATTTAAGGCTCTACAATGTCCTGGCAACAAAAGAGATGTTTCACTTCAGCTGGAGTGGAACATATAAGAAAGTCAGAAGTAGCTTTATTCACAATTTTAGATGTGATTTAAAACAAAGAAAAAGAAGGGAACATAATTTTAGATACGAATCACCAGCGTACAACTTGGTAACCCAGCAGTAACTGCATGGCACCAAACAACAGATTTCAGTCCAACAGCAGCCTCCAAGGAAAGAGAGAAGTGCCAGAAATTAGGACCCCAGTGTTTCAAACACACCAAAGAGATATCTTCCAATTTAGAGAGTTGTTCACAATAAGAATCATTTCATGGCTCACAAAATGCAATATGACCTGTGGATACCCAAATAAATTAATAAACCTAATAAAATCAGTGGATGTCCTTTGCATTTAGAGAATGTTGTTCTTCAAAGTAAATTGCATTTGTCCATCCTGTATCATCCAGAAATAATATATGAATTTTTAGGACTGCCATCTTTATCTGGGCTCATACGCTTATTTAACAGATCTGACTATGCTTTCTTAAAATATCAGCACACACCTACTTCCTGAAATACACACACACTACTCACCTCAGCTGTGCAGAATTGCCAATTGCTTGCACAAGATCATTAAAACAACACTTTGGAACTTCAATCAGGCTCTGTGATTCACCAGCGTCATTAATAACTGGGTTGATGACTTCAGTGAGGTTGATTGGGTTGGGTCTTCATGGATATTTAGTATTATGTTTCTTTTCTCAAGTCAGAATTCTCAAATAGAACAATTTATTGGACTTTTTAAAGCCTGATTAAAACACTGCTATCAGCTGAGATTTAGTTTGATGTTACCCACTATTTTCATTTGACAAAATATGCCATAATTTTGGAGAAAATCATATATATATTTAAACAGGAAATTACAGCTTTGATTACAGTACAGTTCCTTTCAGGCTAAGCAGAGAAGAATGCATGGAGAGAAGCAAATTCCCTAAGTTTCCATAATGGAAATCTAAAATGTTCCCAGCAAATAACTGCAATGAAAAGGTACATTGGAATAAATATTAAATTCAGTCATGCTTATGACTGGAAGGCTACCCATGCAGCCTCAGCATCAGATGTAATAACGTTTTTTCCTGATGTTCTCTTTCCTTAGAGATCAAATGAATCTGTTCTGCCAATCAACATCTGATTTTTATCTCTGAACCAGTTTGTCCTGGATGTTAATACCAGTTCATCAAATTGATGCACGTTCTTCTGCAACCAGTCAGCAGCTGGTAGTGAACCTGTATGAGGTGAGAGAGGGTTTTATGATCCTTTGGGTGGCCAGGAAAGCAAGTGAACGGAGGGTGACATTAGGGAAGAGTATTTGAACTGCCCATTTGGCTGTTAACCATTGTTAAAGGTCTCTCCAAAACACAGAACATCCTAAATGGAAATAAACTCGTCACCAACAACAGACATCTACCTTTTAATTAATGGAAGTGTGAAGGGTGTTGCAGCAATCTGAAGATTGCTTATGGTTATCCATCAGTCAACATGTGAAATTGGAACTATTCTAGGAGATTCCATCAATTGTCTGAGTTGAACAACTAGTACTGCTTTAGCCATCCCAGCTCAGCAGCCGCTACTTATTAAAGCTGCCTGCTTAAAAACTCACACTAATTTCTATTGTAATTGCATCTATTTCAATGGACTGGACATTTGCCATTGTGTGACAGAAAAAAAATGGCCTCAGCCAGTTCAAGAAGAATAATGCAAATACAGAATTATCAACCTACTTGATAGCTGATACAATAGTACTTTTACTTTGGACCTACCCGTGATGAATACTGGCTGCAGAAAGATCTGCAATTTTCTAAAAAAAGAACTACAGAATCCAGCTACAGAAACTCAATATAGGCTAGCGTATAAATCACCAGACTGAAGCTCAGGAGATGCTCCACTGGCTCTTCCACTGGAATACTGAATGACCTCAGGCAAATTCTTTTGCCTTCCTTGCCTAAGTTTTGCAGAATATGGAATGGAATTAGCAATATTTTACTTCTGCTCAATTGTTTTGAGATTTATCAATTAAAAAAAATAATGTAAAAGCTAGCTGTTTATGTAGTAGATACGTAGAAGCTGACAAAATGATGCTACTTGAATCTTTTTAGTTGAAATAACAAGTTACTATAAACAGATTTGTCCATCTTGGAATAAAAAACAGATCTCTAAAGAAAACTTCTAAAGAGAAGTCAAACTGGATTCCAAAACCAAGGCAGCATAAGAAATGGACACCATTTATAAAGAAACCATGCATGCAGAGAAATCTTTAAAGCTTGTGAGCCCATACCACCCCAGTGAGTCAGATAGACTTTCCTGAGATATTGTCTTCTAAAAGCAGAGACAGCAAAGTACTTGACACTCTCTGTTGGTAGAAAAAAGATGCAACCACTTCTAATGGCTGACTTCATACTGGTATTCTGGCAATTGCTCAAATATAGGTATTTGAGCAATTAACTAAATTTTTTGAGACTTATTGTACTAACTGTTCTTAGTTTACGCTGTTCTTATTCATAAACCCTAAGACCTGATCACAGCCTTAGCTAAAACTCACTCCAAGAGTAACTACAAGGAAACTGTTCCTGCCAAAGGCCCTCTCAGCAAGGGGACACCTGATTAGCTTCATGGTAAATGTGGTTTTAGCCAGTATACAAAAGGGACAAAAGTATTTTTAAAAGAAAATCAGAAAGATTTGTGAATCAACACAGCAGGAAAAAGAACATTAGCACAGATAAGAATACGCAGTTTAATCACTATACAGATGAGAGGTAAAAAATAATATACCATAAAATTTAAGTAAGAACAAAGATCTTCACAAGTATATTTCCCAAAGCCCACTCCCAACCAAATGAGACTGTAGGAACAGCTAGTAGCAACACTACACAATATTTCACCTAAAACTTGATGGCTAGAGGATGTTTCTATGTGGTAGGAGAAGATAGACACTACCACCCAGGAGCTGGTTGGTAGATAAAAGAATTTCCTAACCTGATGGTACATGGGAACTATGCACTGCCTCTGCTGGGGTAACAAATAAAGGCTACAAATTCAATGGCTTTCAGTCTGAAAGCTCTAAAATAAATAAGCAAAACAAAACAGCAACAGAAAAAAATACTGATGGGTTTAGACTCTGTTCTGCTCCCATCCCAAATGAAGATGACAGCTGGGGACTACCAGCAGATCCACAAGAGAATGAGGATTTCCTATCCACAAGCCACTGTCACTCCACATCCCAGCCCCAGAACAAAACATCTGATCAGGACATTAGGAAGTTCTTGTCATTAGGCAGTCACCTGGAAACAGATACTGAACAGAAACATTGGAAACACTGGCTGATTGCTGGATATCACTTAGCACTACAAATTAAATAGCAAAAGAACTAAAAATATCTCCTAAGGGAAAGGTAAAAAGACAGAAGGAGCATAAACAGTGCTTCCTTTTGAGACTGAAAGCAATCAATGACAGCAAGACAGACACTAGGCAGAATGCATTTTCATTCCTGACGATACAGAATTTAAAAACCTTAATTTTTTAACAATTTTCAGTTTACTCTGGCAATGGAAGTTGTCAGAGAAATTGTTTTAAATGTGTCATGTATGATCAAGACTTAGTATCTCATAAAGAAACAGATTTAGGGATTTTATGTTGACCAAAGCCTAAAATCTGTTAGCCCTGGTAACCTCCTTTAACCAGGTAAACTCTGTTAAAGGCTTCTGATACAAGGCCAATATAGATGAGAAAAAATCTTTTCAGTATCTGAGATCCAAAAGAAAAGGGAGGTTATGAAGACTTGTTGGAAAACCAAAACAGATAGAGGAATACTTTTTTAATCTAATTGTCTAAGCCAGTAGTTTGAGAATGCTACTGGCACAGGTGACCAAAAGATCTCAAGAACTTTAAAGAGCTGAGAGGCAGAAGAAATTCATTAAAACCCATTGTCATGAGGTGCTAGTGCAAGAGAAAGAAAAGCTGCTGCCTTGTCTGTTTTTTGACTTCTTTGAGACAATTCTACTGGCAGATTTTACACCCAAGCACTAACACAGACTATGAGACATCTCGTGTTTCTGCCAGGAGTCCCAGTGCAGGGGACTCCAGTGGAAGCAGCCTGCAGTACAGAAGGCTTAGGACTGCTTGTCTCCTCTGTTCCAGAATAGCAGATTGCTAGAAACCTTCAATATCCCTAAATATAAATGCATTCTAGTGAAAAATGAGAGGTGGCACATCAGAGCTGAGTCCTCAAGAGCTGAGTTTCTTAGACTGTGATTTTGGGCAGAGTGCAGTGAAGGAACCACTGTGCACATAGATACCTCCTGAATGTGCCACACACTACGAGGGAAGTGGGACACACCAGATAAATGATTTGGTATCTTTTCACCCAGCTGGAGTTCACTGCCATTTTAACTGTCTTCAGCAGTCTTTTGTAGCTTTAGAGTTACTGTATTCCAAAACCCAACAAAATATGTAACGGCAGCCCCTCAATTACATCCACTTACAGAGAAGAGCCATCCAGGAGACTGCTGCCCAACCATTGCACAACAAAGCTCAGCAGTGTCAGAAATTCTGGGGATCTGCTCCAACAGAGCACTGATATTGGGTTGGACTCCCATAGCCAAGGCTCCCCACTTTTATATGGTGCAGCCAGTATAAAAAAAAGCAAGTCTTTTCCACACAACAAAAAGAACCCCACCAACCAAAACAAACAAACAAGAATCCAGCCCATAAACAAACAAACCAAATTATAAACCCCTTAAGACATGGTATTTTACAGTTCTCACTCAGGTCAGTGTTTTTCTGAGTATTTTCACTACTGCATTATCAAATCCTGTAATAATACCACTTTATTTAAGGTATTCTCTTCATATGCATTAGAACTCTCATCTCCTGGAGCTGTTTTTACTGGGAAAATAAGAAATGGGGGAAAATTATTTTTTCTAGATCTTTATTCCCTTGCTTAGTCACTAAGAGAAAAAGCCAACCACATCAAAATGAACTAGGTTAGAAGACAGAGAGGCAGATGAAGGCATGCACAGGTCTAGAACCTCCAGATACATAACCAGATACAGATATACTTTAGATGAGTAGTGAAAAGATGATGTTGAAATGAAGTAGGGCTTTTTTCAGTCTATATCTGTTAGTACAGAACAGTCTTTCTGTGTATGGCATCGTCTTGTCCCCTGGTAAAAGCATTTACAAAATTCTCCCAACTTTGCAGTAATGTTATCAGAGAATGTATATATTCTATTTTTTAAAAAAAATCTATTCCTAAAGCAAAATAATTCTTATTGAACTGTGACAGAAAAAGATCCAAAAGGAATTCTAATTAAATAAATTACAACAATATTATTTAACTTTTTTTTTTTAATATTGGTAAGTAAAGGAAGGAATATGCCTGTTCTTAATTTCATTTGGTGCCATGATGAAGTAGAAGCACTGGAGAGTGGTAATCGCAAGAGTAATTTTAGCTGCACACTATAATATGCTGGAAGTGACTTACAATGGCATCATTATGCAAAGTCTATTATATTTGTCAAAGCCTTTTAAGTAACAGCAATGGAAACAGTGAGAAGAATAGCAAGATGGGCCATCAGATGAATAAGGAATCTTATTCTATGGAAAAATATTTGCACACCTCTTTTTGAATCCTCTCATGATAGTTTTAATGTTAGGGCTCCTGCAAGGAAACAAACACTTGTACTGATTATATGGGTCAAGACTTATTTTTTAGGAGATAACACCTCACTATATGAAATTACAAATTTGTAAGAGTGCAGAACCACTTAACCAGCTATTCTTAGAAAACAAGATTCTTATCTGATCAAACATTTCTTGGTCCTTTATGAGGTACAAGTCAAAGGACATTAAGAATCACAGAAGAGAGACTGTTTAAAATACAGGACACCCAACCACTCATCTGGATTATACTATCCAGAATCACTGCCCAAATGGAAAAAGCATGTCCATTTTTTAAGTAGCATTAGTACACAGTGATTTTTTATGGCATCAACCACAAAAACTATTCTGGCTTACCAATCACAATACTCTCTATCCCAGCCTATTATCTCTGCAAAACCAGTAGCCCAAAACCACTTACAGAACTGTTTGGAACTTGTGCAGAAATGTCTTAAATGGATGGTATCTTGGTATCTCTTACCAGTATTTAAAGTAAACAATTAGACAAAACATAAAGCAGTCTGATCAATTAATCAGGAAATCAGGGACTAGTGTGTCCTTTGCGATGTATGCATTAAAGACAGTTGGAAGAACTGGATATTATTCTTTCTGGAAATTGTTTTTAAGTATATTACAAGAAGAAAAAATTAATCATATTCTTAAATCCTCTGAAACACAACAGGTTTCAGAGGAAAAAAATCATTGTAGGAGCACTGCAAGAAGCAGCATGAATAGGGTTACAATCTCTCCCAGTTTTTAAAGCCATGCACCCAATCCCCAGTACACAGGTGTGCACCTCCCTTTTACATTTTGTAATATCATTAAGTCTCTCTAACAGTATGTTTGAAGTCAATACATCCACATTGAAAGGAGTTCCAATCATATGCACACAAGAAATGGCAGAAGAAGCTTTAAAAAGCAGACTTACTAAATATTCAGTCAAGCCAGCCCTCAAAACTCATTTTCCACTACAATTTGCAGAAAGGAGACTCACAAAACTCATACACATATTAGTCTCTCATTTCTCCTCTAACATTTACAGGCATTCAAAAAAGTGTGGTTTTTTTTAAGACAAAAATCTTTTTCCCTACACTTAACTCTGTTTCTTGTTCAATTTAAAAACAGCAGCAAAATTAAACATTTTCTTAATGAAAAAACTACTGACTGCATGCATTGTAAACATCAACAGCTACTAAAGACATCTCCTAGATTTTATGTCCCAATTGTGTGATCCAGAATCCTAATTTGTCTAATGTACAATATAAGCAAAGCCAAACTGCACTGCAGAAATCTGAAATACCATTTCAACTGCTCTTAATTTACCTTTTATGACCCAAAGCAGGGCCTGAGATCTGCACTCCATTCTCCCACCACCTTTTAGCTATAGCAAAATCCAGTCATAGAAACTCTACTTAGACAGAATCAATTCTTGTCGTACTTAATGTAAAATAACGTGAACTAAATATATCTGATCTTCTTTTCCATTAGATCAAGCAGTCCTGAAAAGCTATGGCAGAATTTGCATTCAAGATGCTGACCAATAATGCGCGTTTTAACTTGCTGTGGCAAATAAAACTTTGTGCCATATGGCTGATTAGAGATATTCTCTCTCTTTTTCTTCTCCTCTAAACAGCTGGGTGAGTAACAACAAGCAAAAGACAGTCAGCAGCTGCACACTGTTATCATTACTTTGATACTGCTTGAAGGAATCTAAGCCTTCCACAGGTATGCACCTGAGATTAGAGGCAAAGAGTTTTCCTCTCTAAATATGAGAGGAAACAGCTATGGGAGTTATAATTATGTTTTACAGGTGTCATCAGAACAATGCTTCCAAATTTTACCCAGAACAAACATACCCTCTTTCCATTTTGTGATCGAATTTTTCAAAGACCTTCAGGGAAAAGATATTATTGTACAAAGGCAACAACAGTGAGTAAATAAGTATAAAGGCAAACACTTCTATTGCAGACTTCCCAACTTTATCTATTTCACCCATGCAACTTTAGTAGTTATCCAACAGGATCTGCAAACAGAGCATTAACTGTCAGACCGTGTTTGATTCCCATGTACCAGGGATACCCAGGCTGGAATGCCACTGCACCCCCACATCAGGCACAGGTTGCTATTCAGAGGAGAATTTATGAGCCACGTGCCTCTGGCTCCTCATTTGTCAAAAGGTATTTGGAAATGATAATGGCTAAAGGAACTTCACCTGATATTACCTTCTTTGCACCCAAAGTTTTAGTGGCCACAGGAATGCCTGAGCTGAGTGTCAGTTGCAGCTGGGGCTGAGTGGGAAGAGGGAATTTGAAACAAGAGGTAGAACATGTTACAAAAGCAAGTTATGCTGTGGACACCTCTCTGCCCACACATCTCTTGCCTCGCTTTTACCATCCCATCTGAAAGGGAATGTAATTGATAGCTCTGAATGGTAACATATTTTAGGTCTTTCATTGCTGTTTTATTATAAATTAAAACCAAACCAAAACACAACAAAAAACAACCAAACTAAACCACAAAGTGCTGTGATAATAAAGATGTTTATAGGACAACTATAGCTGTGTTACCTCCTCTCCCTAAGGTAAGTGACCCCAGATGTGGAAGGAAAGAAGGCAAACTGTTTTCAGCTTTCTCCTTCAGGGAGCTGGAGATTGCATTTGGGTTTGGACTTTGGAGATTATCAGGATAATTTCTCAGCTTCTTTGGATGGTGGTTCTTCCTTCTACATTAAATAAGTGAATGGGAGAAATATTTCCCAGAACAGCACAATTAAAGAGAACAACACAGTATCTATTAAAAAAAGCTAATTTTTCCATGATAAGTTTATATTTAAAAGGACCTTAGGATAATTCTCATCCAGTCATCATACTAAAAGTCACCACTAGAGCTGTGCACCCAGTCACAGGGTTAAGAATTTTGAGAGTTCATCATAAAACATGTGTAAAGCAGCACAAATCAAAGGAATAGCTGTACAAATTTCACAAGCTTTTTGTCTCATATAACACATGAATAGGAAAAATAAAACCCATTGGGTATATAAGGTTTCCAACTAAGCAGGGAATGACAATTACAGTGCAGCACTAATTGTGGTCTTTGTGAATATTAAAGGTCTTTTTCTATGCACACAGATATATTTTCAGGACAGAAACCACCCTTTTATTGTTGGAAAGCACCTAGAAATCTCTGGACACTACTCTACCAGCAGCTGTGTTATTTTTCTTTAAGTTTAAGTTATTGCACATGGCATCGTTGCTAGGTAGGACTTGGCTTCCAGCTTTGTAACACTGATGGCTGAAGTCTGGGCTGGACTAAGAAACAAGCAAAAATTCAGAGGTGAAAATTACCTCTGTGGGGGTGGTTTGTATTTGTTAATGCCTTTTAAAAATTGTCTTGGATATTTGCTTGAGCAAGGTATTGCCAGTCTTTGCTCTCCAGGCATCCTAGCACTTGTACTCTTGTTGCTTTCAAGTTCAGTGTCACCAAGATACTTTCAGGCAACAGATCATCTAATAAAGAACAATATGATGTCAGTGTGTAATGACTTCTTGAGAAAAAGAGTGATGTTATTCACCAATACAAAGAGACAGTCTCACTTTCTTCTCAGATAAACAACTTGGTAATGAAAGATTTTTTTAGAGGTATAGAACAAGTGAAGGAAATTTAAAGGGGCATAGCAACTTGTATGTTAAAAAGCTCAAACACCCACATTTTAAATATTAATAACAGACAGAGCCACTGATTCCATTTCTATTGACAGGAAATTAAAAAAATAAACACATAAAAATTCAGACGAGGATTTAAAAAAACATTATCCAGTGACAGAGTCTGAAGAAAGGAATATTTCTCAAAACACAACATTTACAGAAAAGCAGTAAAAATTATCACTATGCTCATGTTTGTACTAAACTCACATTTGATGTAACTGATTAAAATATAGTAGATGACACTGGTAGCTTGTGCAGGATTAGAAGTTTTAAACTACAAATGCTGCAAGAGTGTACCTTAATAAGCACACAATGCACAGCAGTCAAGCTCTGCCAGGAAGGCTTGAAGTGTACCTGTCTTACATTTCTTCCTATACTTTAAGTCCCCTACACTGCCCAACGTCCCTAACATGCCCTAAACATCTGTACTGTAAATGCAAATCAGGTCCAAATCCCTGAATATCTTTGTATTTTTTAATTCACTAATGCCACCAGCACTCTGCATGTAGCAAAAAGATGGTCATTAAGAAAAGATATCATGAACCATTTTTAAATAGAGTACATTTACCACAATCTTATTGCTAGTCTTGGTTTTGTTCTTTAATAGTGCTAAATAGTCACTTGGGAAAGCATGTTATGTACAAACAGTGCACACAAAGCTTAATTCTTCTGCAACTTCAGACAGGAGTGTAAAAAGCAAGCTGGAGTCCAAAGGCAAGGAGGTAGAGCTCTAGTAAATCTGATGCAAAGCCTAATCTGTCTTTTGTCTGTACAGTCTGTGGAATATTTGAAAGGGAAGCAAACACACCAGCAAACATTGCATGCTACTTGTCTCAAGGGACGTTCTGAATTTTTGATCACCCACCCAGTCACAGATAATCAAAGGAAGGACCTTGCAAACCAAAAAATTTCAGGGCGGGTCATCTATTTCTCCATCTCTGTCCCTTCTTATAGGTTGCATTCCAGCTTATCAGCAGGCTATGCTATAAATTGTAAGAGTCTAAGAAAGTAGTAGAGGCAATATTTCTGTTATCGAAAACTATTTCTAATGCTACTTCTGTGCACGCTTTGTTTTAGTAGGCAATGGAATGGATAGACAGCTTTTGTGGTTTCATCTCACTCCAAAGTGCAGTGCCTCTTCCTAGTGCACAATCTTGCAAGATTTTAGAGAAATGACATTCCTGTTGTTGGCACTGTCACAGGCAGACAAACCCAGTTAGCTCAGTGCTAGCTGCCTACTGAGTTTGATCATTGGTGTGAGACGGGGTTGCACTGACAAAATACCAACCACAAACCTGGAAGACTCTTAGTTCACACTCTTGCCCTGCTAATTTATACTTCAAAAGATGATATTAACTGGTATTAGAACAGAAAATTATTCTAATTTTAATTCTCAATTGTAATAACCAGTTAAGAATACAGTAGCAGAAAATAAAAAATTAACTATAAAGCTAGCTGGCAAAATAAAACATACAAAACCCCTACATAATAAATCTTACGTACTCAAAAGCTGTGGCAAATGATCAGAATTGTACAGTGTTTTTTTAAGCTAGTGAAGAGTTGAGAAAAGCATGAACAGGGCCTCTTGCTTATCTTGCACCTGGCTCGAGCAAAGTCTTGGAGGTCTCCATGGCCCGATGTTGTTTCAGTGAGGCACAGGAGAACATCAAGCCTCTGAAGCAGCCAAAAGCCACACTCCCTTCACTGAAAAGCAACACTTGTTATCAATCTGTTTCATTAAGGAGATAAGGGTGTGCACAAAGACCCTCTGATGAAGGTCAGAGAGCCTTTGCTGCTGCCTCAGTACGTGGAGGAGGAGGGCCAAAGTGTTTGTTCTACCTCTTTGTCAATTATAAATTCTGACAGGGTAACGGAGACTCTCATTAAGCTCCATTAACATATTGACTTACACATCCCTCAGGATTCAAATGAAGGAGAACATGGGACATGCAATGCATGTATGACCAAAGTCACCAAACCCTGTCCATACCATGCAATTGTTCCATCCCCTTGGGACAAACCAAAATTTATAATATAAAAGGGAGGCTTCAGGGCACGAAAGGCCAGAGGAGGAAAACACCTCTGGAGGAGGAAAACACCTCTGGAGGAGGAAAACACCTCTGCCTGCTCAGGATCAGCCAGCGGATTGTGTCTCTCCCCCTCTCCTGAAGGGACGCCTTTAGGTGAGCTTTGCGTCTCCAACTGCGTTGGAGTACACCCGGGAATATTCACTTTATATATATCTATATATATAAATATATATATAGATAAATATAAATATATTTATATTTATCTATAATAAAATTTTTATAAATTATATATTTATTTATAAATTTATATAAATATATATAAATATATTTATAGCTATGAGAATCTTACTCTACTCTGTGCCATGACACACATCAGTACTCATTAGCCAGTGCATTTGCCACTGGCAACTGGGAACTTGCTTTCCTGTTGTTTCAGTAAACCTTCAATAAGCATTTGTGAACCTGGATCAGGCAAAGTCCTTATGGAACAAGATCAGACTTTTGGGACTGGATTGATAACTTCACTAACAGCGCTTCTGAACTCCTGCAAGTTCTTCTTTCAAACTCAAGCAGAGCTAGAGGGTTAAACTGGCTGAAATGAAGCCCAGCCGCACCCAGCCCCTCTGATCTCTGAGGACTGGCTGGGACACAAGGGGGTTCATTTACTGCTAAATACTCATACCCTTAATGCAACAGCAGCTCACTCATCCTTCCACAGTATAAATGTCAATTGATATTCATATTATCCCTCTGAAAAGAGTCCAACTGTCCCATGATTTTATTTTTTTTTCATGGAGGAGTCAGATTACAAGGATACTCATTTTCTGGTTGTATTTTAAGAGTAAAAAACATTATTCCTTCAAGGTATAAGTACAGTTACAACCCATTTCCTTTAATCCTTTTTCTTCGGTATGATTCCACATCTGAAGCTGACAACCAGCATTATGCAGTTGACTAAATATAGTTAAAGATACAACGAAGGAAGACACTTCCTCTACTTCATATATAGAGATGACATAAATTAATCAGCTGAAATGTGAGCTGTGTTTTTTTTTTTTCATTTTCATTCAAGAATTTGCAGAATTATTTTAAATTGATCTGATGACTTTCATGTTGTTTCTATTATAGTACCTACCCATCAGTGACTGTTTTGAAAACTACTGAATGGAGCCCAGTGTCTGAAATGATCACTATTAAAGAGTCTGCCCTATTTATTTTATTTTTTTTTTTAATCTGACCTTTTGTATCTTTATTCTCAATAGAGTAATCTTCATTTTCTTTTCTGTTTGTCTCCTATGGACTTTTCTGTGAACACAGCAACAATGAAGACAGTTTTGAAACACTACCTTCTGTACTTGCCAAAATTTACTCTACAGTTTAAGAAAGTCCTGCTATTTAATGTCTGGTATTTTCTTTGGCTACAGAGCCCTTTGAAATTCCGACTAGAGCTGTGAAAACCCAGATGATGAACAAGCACAGTAGTGCAGTGTATTGAGGATTTAACTTCAAAAAAAAAAGTTTTCTAGCCCCATCAAGCTAAATTCAAGTCAGCAGTGCTGTTCAAATACAAGTCAGGAAGTAAAAAATACAAAAATGTTTATTCAAACAGAATTCTTTCAATAGAAAGCATAGGAGCTTAATGTCAATCAAGGGCAGAAAATAACTGAAAGCCCAGTGGGACAACATCACAGGATCACACACTCACACTCACCTATCTTCTAACTGTGGTACCTGGACATCCTTCATTCACAGTAAAAACTGTACTTTACAAACACTGTAAATTGCATGTTTTACACTGTAAAAAATTTCTATTCAGTTCCGCTCAAGTTTGGCTGATAAAAGATCATTTCATGCACTTTTGGGAAGAAATAATATGAAACTAGTGCCCTACACATTCCGATTCTCCACGGCTTTGCACAATTGTTTATACTTTTGCAAAACACATGTAAAAGTGGCACAAAGTGCTACCATTCTGATTTGTCTTTATTTCCCACCGTTAGGGGGAACAGCTTAAAAGCAGAAGACTGAAGGGAAGGACTGTAAATCACTCAAGTGACCTTGCAACTGGGAATAAGCCTTGATAAACCAGTGTGAACAGCACGGACCAAGATTAACAGTGCCTGCATGTCCACTTCTGTGCCCCTGCCTGGGCGCTGCTTCAGGGATCCCTGACTAGCGAGGTAACAGAAATAAATTTATTCTTTGCATCCTAGCCCTGACTTTGTGTTTATCCCAGTTGCCTGCCTTTATCCCAGCAAGATCTGGGAACAACCATGTCGTGGCTAGCAAAAAGGTCAAAGAAGCCAAAAAAGCTGAAAAAGTTGAAAAAGTCGGGGGCCGGAGAGTCTGTGGCGGTGAATCCCCACATTCCAGGATGGCCCAGCACCGAGCGCTGGAGCCCTGTGGCCACTTTCCTTGCCACAATGGCTACTCCAGAGACGTGGCCCGAGATAGATGACGGGGTGGTGGTGAACCCCCACAGGGTCGAGATCGCCATGCGCGGGCTGCCCTGGAAAGCCGCATCCAAGTCCTCCCGCAAGCTGGCAGGGAGGCTGGGATGGCTCCTGGCCACGGGGCTGAGAGCTCTCGACAGGGAGGTTATAGCCCTGCAGAGCAAGGTGAGCGAGCTGGAATTGGTCACCTACGCCCGAGCTCGCGACTGCGAGGCGATAGCACTGCAGAGCAAAGTGAGGGAGCTGGAGTTAGTTACCTACGCCCGAGCTCTGGAACGAGAAGTTACAGCGCTGCTGGGTAAAGTGAGAGAGCTGGAAAGGGAAGTTGTGACTTTACGGGCTGCAAAGATGATTGCACATGAAGTAACCACCACCCAAGCAGAGCAGTGCTATGAGCAGCAATGCACTATACAGCAGCTGGTGTCACCTAGGCATAAATATGTGGAAAATAAAGTGCTGATCTCCCAAGTTCGTGCTCCAGCTATGAAATCTTCACAGGATCACAAGGAATGGGATGGAAATCTTTGGCGTGAGTACTCAGACTTTGAGATTGAGATTTAGCCAGATTTAGCAGATAGTGGGGTGGAATAGATCACACACATTTACACTCTGAAAGAGTTCCAATTATGCACTCCTAGACAAGGAAATCCTTTTGAATTAGAAATAATAATTCTAGATTATATAGTCTTATGGGGATATGGGCCGATGACTGGATAAAAAAACAAACAAACAAACAAAAAAAAAAACCACCAAAAATAATCTGTGGAATTTTGGTCCAAGTTATTCCAAGACACCACTGTACATTATACCCTGATGGGAAAATGAATGAAAGATGTAGCTTGGGCACTGCAAGAAACTGAAGGAATTACAGGCCAAAATAGCATAACTGTACACCTTCAGTACAAAACACTGTGAGGACCAAAAATCTTTAAGATGGTGTCTTTCCCAAAATATTACCTACAGAGGAAATGGAATTGTTTATACCAATGGGTTGTGCAAACTCTTAATCTAGATGTGATCATTCATATAATAACTTCTGACAATGGAGTATAGTTGTTTTTAACTTATTATTTCCTGTGCCGTTTCTAGGGGAGGATGGACTAGAACTATGTTATTGGTGTCACAAAACCAACATCCAGTCAAAGTTCAATCTGAAATAGCACAAGCCACACCTCTCTAATCTGTGTGGCAAATTACCCCATCTCCAGTTACCAAGCCTGGAGTAATATTGGCCGAAGGAGCCGGAACAACCACATGTGTATCCCTGGAGAGAGATGACACTCCTGTTTTCTCCACAGGCTGGCTTGTTGTGCTTTTTAGGTTTGTACCATAAGCACATATCTTGGATAAGATTCTGCAAAATCAATATGTAAATACTTGTGTGTGGTTGTTTTTTACTGTAACTAACTTGCCCTTATTCTTCCTGGGAAGTGTCTGTAGAGCAGGTGATGTGTGCCCTCATGTGAGGTTTAACTTTGATATCCAAGGCAGCTGCTCCCTTATATTTGTGAACCTTGCAACACTGGTTACTGGAGAACTACATCCCCCTTCAACATCATGAACTCTGTTCCAAGTTTGAAGGCATGTGCTGCTTTGACCTGGCTGCAGAACCAGTTGGCATGGAGGATATAATTCATTATCTCCAGGACTTCAAATCACAGCCTACCGGTGATGCCTGGCAGGAGGGGTGGGACACTTGACTCAGAGAATTATATGCTTATTTGTTTATTCCTTTTCCCCTGTGCCTAAGAGCCTCTGTAAATCCCACGTCCCACATTTCCAGCTCCAGCAGCAGTGGTCTCTTGAGCAAGGGGGTGGAACGGGTTAAAAAGCGGAAGACTGGCGAGGAGGACTGTAAATGGCTCAAGTGACCTTGCAGCTGGGAATAACCCTTGATAAGCCACTGTGAGCAGCAGCCAGGGATCCCCTGGCATGGACAGAGTTTAACAGTGCCTGTGTCTCCTCTGGTGTGCCTCTGCTTTGGGGATTCCCCGGTCAGTGAGGTACCAAAAATAAATTTACTCTGCATTCTATCTCTGAGTGTGTGGTTGTCCTGGCTGTCTGTGTCAACTCACACCCCCACTCACTGTGCAGAGGTGTCAATGCCAACACACTGCACAGGGGAGCAGAGAATCAGGCCCCACAGTCTCTGAAGACACATTAGTACAGGCTCCTGTGAAAGGATAAGCAAGGACACTAAAACCACTGAGGAAAAGAACAATAATGTTTTTCATTGATAATGCTATACATGTTCTTAGTAATGAGTCTCTCAACTCACTCTAAGTAAAGCAATTGGCATGTTCTTTAGATAGAGCAACAGTACAAATACAGCTGTGTATATCTGACACACAAGTGTTTGATTTTGGACTTGCTGAATGTTCAGCTAGTTGATGAGATCACTTCGCTGTTGCTGCACATAAAAAGCAAGGTATCTGCAGCATGCTTAATTCTGATACTAATCACTCTCCTCAACAGACTGAGAACCTGCATTAGGGTCACTCCTGTGCATCTCTTTTTGCCCTCAGATATATTTGCAAAAAATTTCTATTCACCACAGGGGAGATGGGAGGAGAACGCCTGGGAATTGATGGGCATCAATTGTACCCACAGCTGTGAGTTCTTCAATTCTGGCTGCTGCAAACATACTTTCAGGTCTTTTCACAGTTCTTTCAGTGCAAAAGAAATGGAGCCTATTCCTTGGTGTTATTTCAGCAGCCTCACTGGCTTCAGTTTCTCTCCCCATGTTCAGATGGCTCCTGAAGCTGTCATCTATATGAAGACTGAGAGTAGAACAAGAAAGGTAGTGCAATCCTGCCATCAGACTCTCTCTTAAATAAAGACAAACTTGCTGTGTTGAGTTTTTATAAAACGTAGTGCAAATGATGTTTGGTGGGTAAGTAAGTAACACAGATTCCCTTGTACCACAGTATTTTCATACCCTTCCCTTGTCTGGATTTCACAGCTACCACTGTGCTATTGCATTGCCTGTGTCATATGGCCTTGTCCCTTTAGTGCCAATGAGAGTTTGGTTTTCACTGCAAAGTATCAGTATGTTCAACAGCAAGACTCTAAAGAAACTGCCAAAGAGACAGTAATAGAAAGTGTTCTGTATTTGTTCACTATTTCTGCTTACCCTTTTCAATAATGTCCATTTTCATTTCTTACCCCTTTTTCAAACAAAGTTCATTATAATTATCTGTAGTGGTCACCATCAAATAGTCAGAATTTACACACAGTTACTACAGAGCAGCATCTGAGCAACCACAGTATTATTTCTACACAGAATAGGAAATAACTGTGGTGACACTGATACCATTGAGTGGTAAATGTGGTTCTATGTTGCCTTAGAGTTCTTCACTGTACTGGCACCATACCTGTTTCAAGTCACTTTTTCAGTGACAGAACAACAAAGACTATATTAATCATAGCAGATATCTACTTGATTAAAGATATATGTATATACTACATACCTAGACCCATAAGATCCATAAAATTAAAAGAAAGGCACTGGAGTTTATAAAATAACAGCAATTGTCAACTTCCACTTCTGTAATTTTTCTTCTTTACATGTATATAAACACATCTATTTCCAGCTGCTAATCAAAATCAAAGATGTTCTGTTCTTTCACTGAATTCTCTACAAATTATGAAAAATGTCTGTTTGCTCTTCTTTTCTTCACAGAAACCTTAGAATCACCCTTTGGTCT
>NC_142213.1:14610326-14652826 GCF_049639895.1 Pseudopodoces humilis | reverse complement strand
GCACTCCATTCCCAATCCTCCTTTGCAAAGAATTACATCAGATAACAAAGACTTCTCTGCCACTCATTGTAAGCCTTCTTCTGGAGATCTGTTCTAAGAGGCACTGTGTAAAAAGGTTTTTATGATGAATTCAGAACTACTATCATGTTAAGAGCACCAATTTATAAAGAAGAATTCATTGGTTAAGATCTGAAAAAATAGTTTCTCAGGCCCTACTGACCCAGTTTTCAACAAAAAAGAATCAAGTGATGCAAATTAAGTTTTGAGACATTGTTACACAGTCTGAGAAATTTGTAAAACTGTGTTTTGCAGTAATTTCTTAATAGAAGATTCAATGACTACTTAATTCTACTCTATGCAAAAAAAAAAAAAATCTGATTTCTTTATATTCTACAGGTCTACTTTCACAGGTAGTGATAAAATATGCAGTCCACAGTGATGAACAGTTCCAACAGCAACAGGCAAAAAAATTTAACTTTCAAGTACCAAACAATACTTAGATTTTTTTTCTCTTAAAATGTAATACTCTCATCCTTTCATCTGATTAAAAAGTTATAAAAACCTACACATTAGCCCTGATAGGATGAATGACACTGAGAGCCTTTTCTAGTAACTAAAGGAAACAATCAGATATCAATATGAAAAGTCTTATTTTCTTCAGTAAAAACAAACATGCTTCCAGCAACTGTTACCACATATATTTTGCTTTTGTTTTCACATGCTTTGATAAAACTGCGTCAGGTGTAAAAACAAACGTTTTAAATAAATGGCACTTCAAGTTAAAAATAATTTTAAATTAGTGGCCACGGACAGAACAACACTGCAGGGTTTTTTGCCTCTGAGGACAGGAAAAATTTTCCACAACAATACATTTAACAAACCAGAACACTTGGAATTAAAGTTTTCAGGGCACTCAAAACACACCAACTTTCACATATATTGTTTCAAATCCTCTTCAATCTCTATCTGTTCAACCTCACTCAGAAGACTCTGGGGCTGTGTTTTTCAAAACTTTTCCTGACAGCCCTGAAAGGCTTCAGACAGAATTTGAACAATTTCAGGATCTTTTCTTTCTGATTGCTCTATGGCATTGCAAAACAGAAGTGTCAATTTTTATAATAAAGAGAACTATTCCCCACCCACCCCCCCCTGCAATGTGTAGGATTTTTTAAAGTGAAAGTTAGAAAAATAATCTTCTTCATCCTGACATATTTTCAATCCTCTTAAAAGAATCTCAACAACTATATATAGTATGAAATTAGCTCTCTCCTGTTAGCCTTGTTCCTACATAGAATTTTCTAATGTGTCTCACCAGTAATAAATTGCAAACGAGGCTGTGACTCTAAGAGTAGACTCTGTTTCATGGGTATTTAAACAACAGCATTAAGTACTATAGGAATCTGTGGAATGTGGAGTGCAGATTTATGTGTCTTAACAATTTCTTTACTGGTTTGTAATAAGCCAGCAAACTAACACTATTTTTATATTAATTGGGGTTCAGAAATAGAGTATACTGGAGCATGACAAGAACAAAAAAAAGTTAACTGGCATACACTTAATAACTGTAACTGTGAATTGCCTCCAATACTAAAATATTTATCAAAACTGGGGGGAAAGAAAGCTAAAAGGGATTACCCTCAACAGCCTGCTAGCAGCTCTTTAACAGTGGGCAATGTAATGCCTTAAGGTACCTCAAACTGTCTTTCATTTTCTAGACTTAATGGCTGATTGCAGAAATCAATGTTGCCATTAGTAACAGAGTATTTGTTATGGCATGATTTCCTCTGTTGTTAGGCTTGCAGAATGATTACAGTATTAGTGAGGTGCTTGCTTTATAAAGGGCTGAAGATATAACTTTCAATTTACTATCCATTAGTAAGTGACTTTGGAAATATACATGAGGCCAGAAATCTTACCTGTTATTACTTGGAGATTTTATTTCAGCAGTCATAGGCTAGTAACTTTAAAAATTGTACCAGGAAGCTCAATATTTTATAGACATCTCCAATGAAATATTATCTGGCTTGCTATTTTATACACAGCAAGTTAACATGACACACAATACAATTAAAATGTTTCAGTCCGATTTCTATTTCTCTTGTACTTTCAAATGGATGCAAACTAAGCAGGAAGCTTCATACAAGTTAAAATCTGCACATAAGTTAGAAGATTGTCAAAAGGTTAGTAATTTGTATTCCTGAATCTCTTTTTAATCAGTCTGGTGGCCAGGTACAAGGACATAGCTAAGGAACTGACATGGTTGTCAGAAGGAGGGCAATCAGAGAGGTGAGCCAACATGCAGTTTATTAGCTATGGCTCAAAGAAGGCATCTTTCCTCACCCTTTCACACGGAGCACGGGGCAGGATCTGCAAGAGAGACACCATGAATAGAAGAGGAGGACAAAACCACCTTCCAAAACCTGGAGGGAGAGGCCCTGGAAGCGACATAGCCATTGGTGGCTGCTCAGAGCCTGCACGGTGGGAAGGAGTCAGCTGAAAGGCTGGGAAACCTGCCCTTGGAGGGGAAAAGGGTGAGCAGAGAATTAACCTCGAAGGCATTGCGGGAACCCAAACACAGATGTTCTGGCAAATAATACCATATCCCTGTGGACTGGAGGAAACGACCTGACAAGAGAATGCATAAACTATTTTACTGCTGTGATTTCAAATACAGCTATGTAGCTTTCAGTGCAGAGAGGGAAGAAGAAGTTTTCATACCTGAAGAGGAGGGTGAGGAAGGATGAGGGCTGTCCTCCTGAGCACTCCCTGTCTGCGAGAGACCCCCACCTACTCCGCTTTCTTCAGTAATGTTAGAGGACCCAGGTGTTGTTGACCTGCTGACAGACTGAGACTCTTGATCACTTCCAGACCCACGCCGCTCATCAAGACTACCTTGAATTATTTCATCTTCTCCTTTCCTGTCTCTTTTGTGGACCCTGGAGTGAACGACCACTTGGTGGTACGTTCTAAAAACCCTTCCGCAGTCCGGGCATTCAGTTGGCTTTTCTTTTATGTTTCCATGACTTTGTAAGTTGTAATCGAGTCCCTGGTTCATACCATGTGACAAAAAATCTCTGCTGCCTTCTAAAGGGTCTAGTTTGCTTGGCAAGTCTCTCTGATTGCCCATTTTAGTGCTGTGAACCAAATCAGCAGGCATTTTCTGCTTAGAGCCATCTGCTCCTACTAACACATACTCCCGCTTCTCCTTATCAAACATAACTCCAGCATTTGCCAAAGTGTCTTCGTGGCTGCGCTGTATCTGCTGCTCTTTAGACAAAAAGCCATGTTCCATGGCCATTCCCCTTGCCATAAGCTGCCAGGCCTGATAGCTGTTTACTGGATCCATCTCTGCTGCTTTGGCGGCAGCTTGTAACCTTTCTATACAGCTGGATTTCAGAGGAGGCACCAGATTGAGACAGCCCAATAAAGAATGTTTATCCCCTTCGGCAATGCTGTGGCCAATGCCAGAAATGGGCGAAAGGAGCTTCCCCAAGACTTCTTTCTCTTTCATGGGCATATCTCCTTTATTGTAGATTTGATTTTGTTCACTTAGCCTCGCTTTGTCTGGAGGAAGAAACCCACTCTGCAAACATGACAGGTATCTTGAATACAAATTTGCATGAGCTTCCTGGGACATGCTGCTGATGGAGACAGGTACTTCAGGATCATTAGATTTGTTCTTTACAGATAACTTATTCAGGTGAACTTTCATGTGGTTTTTAAGAAACCAAGGCTCTTTGAATCGCCTCCCGCAGATCTGACAGCAGTGTTCAAAGGAATCCTTGTGCTTTCTCATGTGGCCTTTTAGGAACCAGGCTTGGCTAAACACTTGGCCACACACCTCGCAACGAAACTCATTGGTGGATTGCTCCCCATTCCCATTGGAGCCCTGGCCCTGTGCTGACTCTGCAGTTATGTGAGCCTTCTCCACGTGGCTGATCAGCTCCTCCTCCTGTGAGGCGGCAAAGTCACACAGAGTGCACTTGTAAGGCTTGTGTAGGATCCTTATGTGCCTGTCCAGCTCTTCTCGCTTCTTAAACTTGCCTTTGCAAAACGTGCATCTGAACCCGGCTGTCTGAGCGACAACTTCTTCCTGGACGCTGACCGGCTTTGGAGAGGGAACAGGGTTTGAAATATCAGGTGTGTTGTGGTTAGGTGGCACAGACAAGTTACAGTTTGCGAGCGGCATCGGCTGGGTGTGCTGCTGTGCTTTCACATCGGGTCGTGGCTGCAAGAGGCTGCTCTTCATCTGCTTGTCCCGAAGAATCGCTCTCTCCTCCAGCTCATGTAAAAGTCTGTTTTCTTCTCGCACCCTCCCACGACCTTTGCCAAGGTTTCCAAGCTTGTGAGTACGCAGGTGTATCTTCAGGTTACCTTTTTGAGCTGCTCGGTGGTCACAGTAGGGGCACTTGAAGGGTTTCTCTCCAGTGTGAGTTCGCATGTGTAGCGACAGGATGCTGTTAAATCGAAAGCGTTTCCCACAGAGGGGACAGGGGTACTTTCGGTTTTTCCTGGCGTCATCCTCGATGTCGCTCATCTGAGACATGATCCCTAGGTTTTGTCCATTTAAGAACTGCTGCAGATCCACACGCCCGTTCAAGCTGGTATCAACCTCTCTATTGAGCTGGTTTGCCAGCAGGGCCATCTGGCTGCTGATGGGCTGGTTTGCTATGGACATGTGACTTTTGTCTTCTAGTGGCACTGACGCCTTCTCCTCGGGGTTCTGCCTGTTCTGGAGCTCCGGGAAGGCATGGCTGAGCTGGGAAGTGATCTGGTGCAGCTTCTGACTCATTGAATATTGCCCATTGAGTATGGTGCTGTTGAGATGGGCGTCAGCTTCTGGCACAGCTGAAGAAACACCAAGGCACAAACTAGCTTCCTCCATCTCTGAAAATCAGAAGATATTTTAGATTCAGACTGTGAAAGAGTTACAAGCATTGAATCACTGGCGTACAATTTGCATTTTACGTTTTACCTACTCATAATAATGCAAAGGAATTAATGTAAAAACTATTAAAAGAGTATTAAGTGTCAACTGTGCTACACAGTTTTGATCATACATGTACTCATTCTTCACATGTACCAAGAACTATTAATTACTATTTTAAAATATGCGACAATTTCAAAATCTAATTACTACAGAAGGGGTAAAGGCTTTTACCACCTCCCTCGTCCTTCTTGTGAAACTGCACCTGTCTGCATTTCTAAATCTATAGAAAAAGAAATCTTATGCATCTCTCCCATTTTCATAAAAAAAGCCAGCAAAAAAAACCCCAAATTAGAAATCCATTTGTAACTTTCGCTTCCATTAACTATATTCAATATATTACACATTCTACATTGAGAAAGATAGTTTTATGATTTGGCAAAAAACGGATGGTATGATATTTACTGGTGTACAATAAAACAAGATAATGTTTTGGGAAAAAATAAAGGACAAGCTTTAGAACAATAAAAGGGATTTTGCTTTAGTCAACAAAAAGTGCAGTAATATCTCATTAAGCTGATTAGTATGCTGCTTAGAAACAGTACTAGGTGCTGTAACACATGATTATAATCATAAAAATCCTTCAGTGTTTGCAAGTAAGCATTAACGAGGTATATTAAATTTTAAGGAGACTGCGACTAGCAGCTTTGTAAACCTCTGAGATTAAGATTTAACCCTTCTGTTACAAAACATTGTTATTTTGTCATTTTGAAACTGAGCCCATCAAAAGGCACATAAATTATCTTCTGCCAAGTCTTTTAATTCATCCTTGAGAACCTTCAGATTTCTGTTCCTAGGAAAACTTGCCAGATTACAGAAGGAATATCTCTGTCCTTCGATGGGTAAGACATGTGATTTAAGACACTTTGATTTGTTTTAAAGAGCTCTCTTATGGAACTAGATAAAACCAATTAAAATCTGGGGAAGGTGTTGTGGAAAGCCTCAACAAGTTTAAGAATTCTAATAACTTTCCTAATACACAGTAATGACTACAAACTGTAGCTACACTATGTATATTGCAGGAAATTAGAATTCAAAGCTGTTTGTTAAACACAAGTGCTCTGTTCTGGTCTGCATAATTTTCCACAATAATCCATCCTTGCCACTTCTCTACTCTACACAGATATAATGTATCTATAAAATTCTGTTTAAAATATAAAGTTTCACATAACTAATTCATAAACTATATGATGCTATAAGGTTATATTAGACCACAATTAAGATTTTTGTTGTTCAGTGAAGTGATTTGACACTTCATTCACTCACAAAACTACTGAATTCTATAGGTTCTTAAAAAATTAATTTGGTCAACCCTCTCTTTGGCTTTAGCCAAAAACATTTTTCTCACTGTGTCTTCTACAAAGGCTCCAGGCACACCCTGGGTGGACACCATTCCTCACACAGCTTCACAGTGGCCACTTGATAGACAATTCAAGGTCCAGACCTGGCACATACTTAAAATGCATGTAATTGTGCTCGTGGGAGCAGTCCAGTAGACTTCAAAGGGTGACTCTTGAAAGCAAAGTTCCACACATGATTAAGTATTTGCAGGATCAGGGCCTAAAAAAAAAGCATGGGATGTCTTCGAGGGGAGACCTCTGGTCCTGACAGGATGACTGAGGTTGTGACACAATGCAGATCTTGTCAGAAGTACAGGAAAGAGTTATATTCATGTATATTAAAAAAAGAACATGAGCTACCTAATTTTGCCCATATATATAGCAGATCTTTTTTGAAATTTAACAGTCCCCTGAATCAGGTCACATGTTGGGGACCCATTATTTGCATGCTGTCAATGTTATTATTTATTAAAATATTAAAGAAATCAAGTATATAAAAGAACTCCAATTAAGTTTAGCTCACAGTGTCTGATTTCCAAATGTAGAGGAGAACATAAGCAAGCAAGCAAGGTGTTCACCCAAGACCACAATCATTCAAAATGTGGGTACACACAAACAAATTTTTTTTATTTTTATTTAAGTTTGCTTAACTTTTGGAACAAGCCAAGTTTCATGTTCAAAAGGATTAATTAAACAACTTAAGGCTTATGGTCCTTAGGTCTGCCATTGCCTGAAGTTAACCGAGATTTTGAATATTTGCCTATGTACTTCTTAAAAAAATAACAAATACTCTCCCAAATAACAACATGAGAGAAACCCCAAAATCTGAATCGACTTTTTGTCCGGATTCCACATACCCAGGAGTGTTATTTCTTCCCACTATGGTTAAACAAGGCATGTTGGCAAACAAGAACATGACAATTCCAGAAATGCATAGCATGTGCTGACACACACATACATTGAAGAAGGTTTAGAAAGGTCATTGTGAATTGTCATTATTCTATAACAGCTTCAAAAATGCAGTCAAAATTTCATATTTTTCCAGTTGATCTCAACAGGACCTGGTGCTTTTACATGCTCAGAAAGGTTTGGGCAGTTAATTTTAGCATTTTATGCTCTATCGAAGTTTGGAAATCCTGACAGATCCCAGTGGAATTTATTAATTCTGATGTTTAACCCTAAGCATCAGTTCAAATGCATGGTTATTTGGATTGGGGAGGGGAGTTGTGGTTGAGATTTTAGTTATTCTGTGCCTCTTTTTCAAATATAACTTTAATAAAGTAACAACAGCAGTTGTAGCTGGAACATGGTAAGTTTTCCAGTTTTTCCTTTTTGCTATTTCCTGTCTCCTAAAATCATACAGAAATATATTATGTAGACTATAGAGAGAATAAGTGAAAGAAAATAAAATAGAGGAATACCAAATCCATAATTTCTCATTTAAAGACTAATAATTTTGGATCAAGTCAGAGGAGCCTAACCCCTCCACATGGCTCCTTTGGCATGGGAAATGTTAAACATTTTTGATTAAATATGCAGAAAGGTCAGCAAAGCCTCTGCTTAGTGAGCAACAACCAGCTCTGAATGCCGCCTACTCTGACCAGCCATGCAGTTTCTGGGATCCAGCTACCACAATCTCAAGGTGCATTCTTCACTTAAACTGCATTTTCCCCCTCATCTGTCCCTGCTTCTTGCAGGCCTGTTCCTTCCTCTGGCTCTAAATCATCTCCTCTTTTCCTCACTCCAGCCTGGTGTCATTGTAGAGTATAACCATGGCACTGAAAGTACTGGCCTGTGAAATTTCTCCTCCTGCCATGCCCAGTTACGGCTTCTCTGAACACAGGGACCTTGCTACTGTTCAGCTTTCACAGAAATCACTCTTGGTATCCCTTAGCTCTTTCAAAGCAAAACCTACCAAAATCTCATCTTCCACATGCAAGACAGAAACAAAACACATCCTCATCCATCATTCCACTATGAATTAGATAACTCAATCTAATTTGCCTAATTTCTCAAAAAAAATAGCAATTTCATTCTCTCCCTCTTTATCCATCATCCCTGTCTAGATCTATGGCCAGACAGGGTGACACCAGGTGGGGTAAGGGGCTTTCATTCCCCAGTGAAGCTCCTGCAGTTCACAGTACCCACCTTGGTGTCAAGGAATTCAAAAATAAAAAATCTGGAAATGTCAATTTGTAAGTGCTACTTTGATGCTCCATGATAGAGGAAACATCTAGCTTTCAATTTTTAAGGATATAGTCTATCACATTATTTTCATGATCCTGATCTCTCATATAAGGAAAGCACAGGATGTTTTGCCATCTCTCACGCTGGGAACAGAAGCACAATGTTCTCTGTAGTTAACAAATGTTTACAAAATGAACCACAAATCAAATTTGAGATTGTTAAGAAATTCCAAATATGTTTGTTGAAGTTTATTTAGTAAATTTCTGACCTTTAATTATCTCCAATGTTGTGTAAAGACTGTCCCTCAAGACGTGGCACCGCAACAGAGCGTGTTGGGATCAGGAGTTGTTGTGGGCTACCCTTTCTGACCTAAATAAACCCTCAGCTCTTGCCTGAGTGAGTTGCTGTGGCCAAAACCCCCAAACTGACCCTGCTGCATACACAGGCCACAGCCCAGCTGGGCTCACAGGGCACTGGGCAGGGCAGGAGCACCCTTGGGAAGCACCACACCGACCATCTGAGACCATCTGGCCATGCCCTGTGCCCAGTGTGCAGGAGCAGCTCGGCTTGTGAGACCTACTGTGGGATACAGATATTATAAAAATACTCTCTCTCATCTCCTACATAAAGGTACAGTGAGACTGGATTCAAGTCCCTTTGATGATACTAATAGTTATTTTGATTTCACTCACATTTTTGCCCTCAAGACTATTTCCTGTGATATCAATAGCGAAAGTTCTGGCTTTAGCCATTTCAACTGAACACACAGATTTTATTTAACTATTTGAAATGGATTACTGGAATTTAAAACCAATTATGACACCAGAAATGCCTGTCATCACAACTACATTAATGTAATACGAGAAGCTGAGCTTCCTCTTGCTGGAAACAGAGAAAAAAAAAATAAATATGGCAAGCAGAATGACAGAATTTAAAGATAAATCTATGCCTACGCACACATGTAAACATATGGAGGCACATGCATATCTGTATACAGACACATATGTGCAGACACACACCTGTCATCTTTGTAAACAGATGGACCAAATTCAGCTCTTATTTACACCTGTTCATTCCTGCTGGACACACACACACACACACACACACACTGAAGCTGTCCCCTCTTCAGTGCTGTAGAGAAAACAGTCATTTTAAAGCCACTGTTGTGCTGTTATTATAGCTTAGATTAGGTTAGTTAAAAGATTTACAGTTCAGTAAGCAAAGTAATGCTTTACAAGCTCACGTGTTTAAACGACAAGCTCGCTCTGGCCCTGATCCTCTGAGCAGTTAGAGCTACACATACTGTTACTTATGCTTTCAGAATATAGACCTGGTATTTATCTTTCCAGCTAGAGAAATTCACATATATCTACATTATCTTGTGGTCCACTGGCAAATTCTAAATACTCCAATACAGACTGCTTCAGTTCTTAGCAACTCGTAAACAGGTATTGCTGAGATCAGAATATATATTGAATTTTTATTAAATATTGTACTTATTGTTGCAGCAGAAACAGTTGAACTAAGGCTGTTATAAGCATAATACACTCCTGTTAAGAAATACAGAACACCAGACTACTGAACCCTTTCAGGGTCATTAAACAGCTGTAAACATTATTACAAAAATAAACCAGAGATTTCATGCTTACATTTTAGCCCAGAGCTTGGTGTGCTGAGCAAGTACATTTTTTTCATCTCTTACAATCAACGCTGGTGACATTTGGGCATCCAAACAAATTACATCACAAATATTACTGAGGTGGGTAGGATACTGAGCAGTTTATTTGTCAGATGATTAATATATAAACAGTAGGGCAGGATAAATGACCTACTCTTCTTTGACTGATTTGTAGGCAATACTAAGAGACATAGATGTAAATAGTTAGATTTTAACAAAAACATGTGTGCACGGAAGGGGAGGGGAGAGATCAGCTGTATTTAATGCCACCAGGACAGCATTATCCAGTCTGATAAAATGAAATAAACATTAGGCCAGATTCTATTCTCATTTTACTTATGTAAAATAGAGTAATTGCATCGACTTCATAGGAGTTTTTGTTAAGTAGGTGTCCTGTTCCTTGGGGTATAATATAATTATATCAGGAAAATACATGGTTTCTGGAGTATAACAGGATGTCTTTTAAAAAAAAGAGCGTTGGCCTACAGGTAAGGTGTCCTATCTATTTGTTTTTATTTAAGCACTATTAAGGCCAGCTGTGTAATTGGTGATCACTGCTAGTGGCAGGAGCACGCTGAGGTTCCACAGGCGTCGCAGAGCACGTGTAACCTGCAGTGAGCGCGAGGCAGGATTGGAGCCCAGACTGCCCAGAGCTCTGGGGGAAGCAGGGCTGCCCCATCCCACAGCTCAGCAGGCTCCAGGGACTGTAGCCCCACACCAACACCCATCCTCCAGCAGCCAGGACCACGCAGGGGACAGCCGGGAAGGCATTTGACAAAACTGTAGCTGCTTTGTAGCGCTGATATTTAAACAAGCTGCTTATTGATTCCAAAACAAAGTACTCCTTTAGTAACAACAGAGCCAACTCATTCCACAACAGTTTTTATGTCTTAAAGAAGGGTTAGCAGAGGGATTTTGAAGTTTCAAAAGTCATTAGCAGACAGAAAATGGTTTGCTGAGGCTGTAGTGCCTTTGCTCTGGGCTGGGAAGAGAGCTGCTTTCTGAAATACCTGTTACATCTGCAGGGTACTTTCTAGTTAGCACAGCCCTTGGGACTGATAACTGATCAGTGGAAGATAAATCACCAGAACAGTCTGCTTGGTAGCACCCATGGAGTGGAGGACTGTGAACTGTTTGTGATCACAATCTAGGAAGATGAGCACAGAGGAGAAGAGAGGTCATTTATAAATCTCTCTCACAGATTAGAATAGAAAGATTAGAAGAATGCAGACAAGCTGTTTGATTTATTGCTACTTTGCATGTGACTTCACAAAATCTGTTTTCCTCCTTATTTATTCTATTTCACTTGCATATACTTAAGAAGTCAGATCCAAAGAAGAGAAAGATAAATAATTGGTACTGAAAGTTCAGTAGATTAAAAAAAAAAAAAAAAAATCAGGATTTTTTTTCCAGGCACTGGTTGCATCTGGGATCATTATTTTTTAGTTTACAAACATCGATTCTCATTTTACTTTTTTTTTCCTAGTGATCTTTCAATGGCAAAAGTAAAGATAAGAGTGATACCAAAATTCATATTGGAGCCTTATTTGTGGAATGCTTCATTAAACTAAAGCTTCCGTTACTTTAGAAACAGCATTTTTTAAAGTAAATTTGTTATTTTCATGTAATTTGGAATGTATACAACTGATTAAACCCTCTCCAATTTGATCAATTTCCTGTAGCTCCTATCTGATCATTCACTTTAATTAATCTAACTGGCATCCACATCAGATTGAAGAAACCTTAAAATTAAGCTTTTAATGAACCACTTTACCATCACAGAGTACAAATAAAATAATAAAATGCCTGGAAGACTTTGCAAAGCATATTTATTATTTCATTTTTTGTCATTTTTACAGCATGGAAAGGGCTCTGAATCTCCTGCTCTCATCTGAGGGCACTGTACTGCCTGGAAGTCTGCAATGCTCTAACCTATTATATAATATTAAAAGATACATAATGTTGACCCTATTAATCCTACATTCCTCACACAGGAAAGTTCCAAATAAAAGGCTGAGCATTTCAACTGGGTGAGGACAGGAGGATCAGGCCCCCTGAACCAATTACAAAGAGATCAGTAAAGAAGAGTTAAGACCACAAACTCAAAGCACAGTTTGAAACAATTTAAATCCAAAACTGTAATGCTGGGTTGATGATTTTTTTTTCATTTCACAAAGGCTTAGACTTAGATTTTGTGTGCAACTAAATATAATGTCAAATGCACATATGTCCCAAAGATCAAAGTATGATTGACTGTGAAATATTCATATGTGATAGCCCAGCGAGATTTTGTTCACAAGGGCACCTGCCAGAAGCATAAGCTTGGATACAAATCATCAAGTAAGTATGTAAAATCATTACTAAAATCCAGGCATGCAATCAGATAGTCAGTTGTCTGAAACTGCTGGACTGTAGCCAGCACAGTGGCTCAACAGACTAATGCTTTGGTCTTTGCAGATCCTCAGGGCCCTGGTTCAGTTCCTCCTGCTACTGGTCAGGTCAACTGTCTGTACCTAGTGTTGACTTTCCTGGCACTTAATGCTAGGAGCAAAGCAAAAAAACCCGAGTCCATAAGTTGCCTTTGACCTGAGCCACAGAAACATCTGCTGGTTGAGTCACGAACTGCTTGTTGGCCAAGTTTAACAGGATCCGAGCCTGTTGCGGATCAGCTCTCTCAGCAGTAGGTGTCACTGCAATAAATAGATGGATTTCAAGGGACAAAGACACACATTGCCAGGGAAAACGCATAAACAGAACATCCATGCATAGGGAGAGTTTAGAAAAGAAGTTTGTGGTCCAATTAGACTTTTCCTTTAACTTTATGCAAAATGCTGGAAATCTGGTTTAGGAAGGAATTAAATTGCATGAGTGGGATTGCCAACAACAACAGCATCAGCACCGTAATTCTGTCTTTTAGTCCTGTGTCACAGAGATCCTTTAATTCACATTAATCACCTCCCTGCAATCCCAGGTCTATTAGGTAAAGACTGTTACAGTTAAACCTTTTTTTTTTTAAAAAAAAAAAGAGCTCTCTAACAAATTAAGTCATTTTCTCTAGTGGAACAAAAGACCTAGTTATATGGAAAGACACTGCACACTCAACTGTAGTTGTAGGACTGAAAGACCACAAGGTTAGCCTGTTTTCTGTCAAATTAGAGAGCCCATACCCAACCCTATCTGCATACAGAACAAGGAGAGAGAGAATACTTATAACAGCTTGGGGGGTGGGGGGAAGATGTCTCAAGTATAGATTTAATTAATAGAATGCATATTTTGAAGAAGCAGTAACCAATTTATATTTGAAACAGAAATATTTGGTATGCCAAGTAATATCACAGAGATGCCAGCCAAGTCTACACCATATTTGGTTTCATTATCACAAAATGGTTTGTAGGATAATTAAGGATGCTCCAAATTGCATGCTATTGAGTTAGATTGTAGACAAAACAATGCATCACTAAGCATATGGGCTACCTGTGATGACATCAAGACAGAAACTACGTGCCTATGAAAATGTTTTAAAGAAAAAGAAAGATTAATACATTAAACCTTGTGTAACCTGTTGCACATGAGAGAGAACATATGTGACAATATGTACTCCTAAAGTACATATATAATACAACAGCATTTATTTTATTTCCAAAAATACTGAGTGGGGAACAAAAGAGAGGAATATAGAGAGAATGTAAAGATAAATTACTGATTTAAGGTCAGTATATTTAAGAAAAAAAGTATTAAAAAAAGTCACCCCCATGAAAAGCATAAAGGGCCACACTACAAATGTGGAAAGAACTCCTCCTTTCCCCCAGCAGCTGCTGAAACTTCCCCAGCAGTTACTCCCACCATTTCCTGCCCCAGTATTCCCCAAAGGCCTCCAGCACATGGAACCCCAAAGCACACTGTGATCAATTCAATCAGAGAGGAGAGGGACACCTTTACTAAATGTTTCATTGCTGGGTACAGACATATCCAACATCTTAATACAATGGAAATGGGAACAGGTAGAAATTCAGAAGTAACTTCCCCAGTTTCAGTGCTCCCGAAGAGCACAAAGGGACCAAGTTTTCAGAATTTCAGCACTGTAGAAATAAGTATCCCTAACTGATCATTTCCACATCTCATTTAGGGAAAGGATTGCCCTGTATCTTGACTTAAATAGATGCCTCATCCTCTGTAAAGAAGCCAGGGACAGCATCCAGAATTCTGATTCCCATTGCTTGGTCCAGTATGGCAGATAGCTTTCCTTTATCAAACATAATTGACTGCTGAAAAGACTGGGTTTTTTAACTCATGGATAACCTGTCAGCATAAAACTTTCTTTTTGTTAAATTACTAGAGAGAGTTTGGGGTTATTTTTTAATAACAGAGATTCTTTACTGTTAATGTCTTCTATCTCCAAATTCTATCTTTTTTCTTCCCTCAATCCAAATGATTTATTTTTTTTCTCCCTATAACACATGGGCTTGGTGACAAAAAGCACCACACATAATTTAGATGGTCATAGTGATTCTTAGATACAAGTGGCTACAATGAGTCATTACTGATCATATTATTTTAATACTAATTTCCAGGAAAAAAAAAATAAAAAGGATAAAGCTGAGAAAGCCTTAATTTCAGTGGAATGAGATGGAGTAAAAAATGCAGTTGAAATAGGCAGGGACACTGAAAGCAGGTTGATTCTGGAAAAATAGAGCAAACATTTCTCAGAACACCCTTTGTGTTTGTGGTCTCCCAAAAAACAGAAAGAAAACTTGTTAAAGAATTAAGTGGAAAAGATAGATGAGGAAACACCACACAGACTGGGTCATAAAAAAATGTACTTAAAATTACTTATCACCAAGTAAAATGAAACAGAAGAAAACACAAATCCCCTTTAATCCATTGGTGTTCTGTTCTGCCCATATTCTTACTGATATATCACTGCTTCTGTCATTTAACTTTATTAATTGATCACTGTCATGAGCACAAGAGCAGAGCTGGGAGCTCTAAGGCCAACTTGTACCTCCTAAGCTGCTTTTCCACTGGTCTAAGTGGCTCAGGTTACCAGGGTGTGGTTAGCAGTCACTGCACTGCTCAGACACCCTGGGATCAGGACATCTCCAGGAAACAAGCTCTTTATCCTATGCTCTTTTAGAGAAGCAAAAACAAGTACATCACACTGCTCTTTCATAGGGAGGAAGATGACCCCAAACAGGAACATCTATACTAAAAAGTAACTTACTTGGGGTCTTTCCCTGTATTTTCCCAGCTGCTTTTAGAATCCTCTCTACCTGTTGCAGTGAGATTATTCTGCCTCTTCCTCTGAATGATGGTACCAAACAGTTGTTTTACTGTTTTTACTGTTTTAACAGTTTTGCAGTTAAACCAAGAGAGTAACAAAGATGTCACACAAGTGACCACAAAAAAAATGTCCCATCTTGGTGGCAGTGCTCTTGGCTGCAGCGAGGTTCAGCCCCAGAAGGGAACAGAGAATCTCCTCCCTTTGCCCTGGAGGATCAGGCACAGGAATCACCTCGTTCATCTCTCGAGGGAAGCAGAGATGGGAGCACTGAGTATACTGAAATAGGACACGCGTTTAGGTGCAATGGCCTTCAGGATCCAACAAGCTGGGCACCACCTGCTGTTTGGGCAGCCCTGTTTTATCTGGGCACAGTAGCTTTGAAAGGGCACTTTGGGGTAGGGCACATGGCAGATAGATGAATGGGGGGAGAAGGAATACTGTAAAAATACAGTAACATTTCAAAGCTAGCTGCAGGATAAAAATCCTTTAAATAATTTTGATGTTAATTGCAACATTCCAGGCCCTTGGCTGAAAAGACAGCCTCTCATGGTGATAGGCCAGTGGTAACAAAGCTGACAAAGAAAGTCTGATAAATGCAATCACAGGATGACAGACCCTGGCAAGTTCAATTACGGTTGCAAAGTCAGGTGGGAGATGGACTCTACTGACTGTAATATATCCTTAGCAGCCAGCTCTGGCCATGTACAGCTCTGACCAAACTCCTTCGAGTGACTGACAGGATCCCAGGAGCCTTCAGTCCCACGGCAAGCTGACAGCAGCTACTGTTGTTATCAGAAGGTCCAGGGACTAACAGGGAGTGCTTTACTGCAAGATTTCAACACAACACACAAATAAATGCCATAAACTCTCAGAGAAACTATTTCAAGCCTCTTGAGAAGTCTGTGCAAATGAGAAGCTTATGTTCACTTTCTCCAGCTCGTGTAAAGCTTCACTCAATGTTAATTTTCTCTGCTGCAAACCAGTGTGAATCCAGGTAACTCCAGCAAAACACAAAACCAGACAACAGGAGGGGGAAAGGCTTGGTGGCTCAGGCACAAGGACCTGGCCATGGGAGGCAGTGAGTAGGCTCCCACTGCTTGCAACAGGACCACCAGAGAGATTCTCTTCCTACAGGACTGAATCCCAAATGCTCCAGAGCTGAGAGCATTCAGGAGTTCCCACACAAAATCCCTACTCGAGCAATGGTATTGCTTCTGTTGCCCAAGCAAAATCTCATTTTTCTGAATTCCAGCTCCTTGCACCTACATTTAGGAATATGGAGATCATTATACCTCTTTCTAATTAAAAGGATTTTCATCTCCTTAGTTTTATACTTCAGAATAGACTAACTATTCTTATTTGATGTGAGAAAGAAGGAAGTAGATGTATAGAGCAAATTGTGGCTTCTCATACTTCAGTGCAAAATTATCTAAGAATTTAAGTCATGTTTAATCAAAGTAACTGGCTTCCTTGCAGATTTCTTTTCTGTTGTTTTTGGGTTTTTTTTAAGTAGCAAAAAAAGAAGTCTTTTCCCAATTTTTTGTTGTTCAATTTAATTTTCCTAATGACTTTCTTAGAAAAAAAAATAAACTCACAGTGTTATTAAACAACTTCTTTGTTCTTCTTCTGGGTTTTCCAAAATTATTGTAAAATGACAATGGTATAAAAATTATACTGTAAAAAATGTAAGCACTGTGAATGAGCAGAGTTATTCATTTCTATCCCTAGCTTATGAAATGCCCGTATCATGTATCCTTTATCCAACAGCAGACTCTTTTAGCTTCAATCACAAGAGCTAACAATATGTTATTGATATGATTTCAGGAAGCTGTCAGCAGGCAGCTTCGCTTTCAGCTCCTCAGCTCTGCTGAGCGCGCACAGACCGTACCTGTGCCTCTCCCGCAGGAGAGCTGGCAGCGAGGTGCACATTCCTGTCAGCTGTCACAGTGGAATAAAGAGAAACCTAAACAGGTCTTCCTCGCTAACTGCAAGCTCACAGCCCTTACACAGCGAAAAGGCGCTGCTGGTTTCCCCAGGAGCCCGAGCAGGAGGGATGCTCACTGTCCCTGCAAAGAGCTGAGGCAAGGATCAGCAGCGCAGGGGACCCAAGGCACTGCTATGGGCCTTCACCCTTCCTGCCCCATGCCCACCTCCTCTCCCAGCTGGCCTTTCACAAGTTTCCATCTTCCTCCTGTGCCCTCCAATTCTGCTCAGCACAAAATCAGTAGGAAGATGAGTGGACAGGGGGTAACCAGGTGTCTGCCTCTCCAGGAGGCAAAGGGGTGAAATGTGCCCCAAGCTTTGTACACCCCAAGGTCTCCAGGAGCTGTCAGAGCCTGTTCATGGAGTACAGGAGCTGTGAATGGGGGTGCAAATCAGGGCCCCTGGTGTCCTGCTGCACCTGGTCCTTTGGGCTCCCTTCAGAACTGGGGTGCAATCAAAATGAGAGCTGAGGGTCTTCTGTAAATATGCAAACTTCTTCGTTTATAAGCACTTCTGCTGGAAGGAAAAATAAAGTCAGCACATAAGTAAGTCCAGTATTTTATAGATTGTATTTATGTGCCACTTTATTTTCAGGGCCTGAAGAATAATCACAAATGTCAGAAGCCACGACAGGTAAGCTAAAAGTGCAGCTCTTTCCACTTTAGGAAACCTGTGGGTTTTAAAACTAGTTTTCTTACTGGCTTACAAGCTTTAATAACAAAAGAGTATTTTGTACAATTAGATGTTGGTCAATTTTTTTGTCTGACAAAGAGCAATAACAGGCTGCTGCAGGAGTTAGCACAGTTTTGGTGAGGCTTTTTTTCCCTCCAAATGATCAGAGAAAGTACAGTACTTTCAGGATGTGCCTCACTTGCTCTTTAAAGGGTAAAACAAAATATTCTCCTAGCTATTCTAAGCCTGCCATATAAGTATTATGCTGTTACAGATTTCAAAAGGTTAGCTTCAATGAACCTGACATCAGTATAACCCAAAATAACCCATTCAAGAGAAAAGTAAGAAATAATTGCTGTTTTCTCTTTTTTTTTCCTCAGCTATATTGCTATAATGATTTTGCATAACAGATTGAACAAAGTGCTGTTGTGACAGGTGGTAGAATTCAGCTAGTAAGCACAGAGACAGGGTTCAATTTAGTTTGTGAATCCTTTAATTGTTGTGCAGCTAATTAAAGAAGGTTCTTTACACTCGCAAGTGTTTACCGTTGCTAGTATGCATACATGAAAAATTAAATTGTGCCTTCAAGGGCTGAGAACTATAGAAAAATCATAGCTGATTCTGCAACATGCTTACCAGCTCAAAATAGCTGCTTTTCACAATTGGAATTTGTAAAACTTTTTGCTAAGCAAATATAGAGCTAATTAGAAGTGTTCGTTGGACCAATTAACATTTAAATAAATAAGCCATATTGCACATTTCACAGTCTTTATTTAATGATGCTTCTTAACTCTTTGGAAAGATTCCTTTAAGTACAAATAAGTTGTCATAAAAATGAAAGACAAAAATAACACCATAACAGTATATTCTATGCTTTTTTCTTTTTGCCTTGAAGTCTTCTCTAAAACTCTATACCTGTTACTGGGGAAGGGAGAGGGGGGGATACACAAATCTGGTTCCTTCTTTCATCTTGTCAACTTACCTTTCCACCTTTTTGAATGCAAACAGAAAAACATATTTGATTACTATTTAAAGTGTTATGATAGCTCTGTTTGTTTTGCCCCATGGAACAGAATCTGGTTTAGACAAAAATTCTTACTTTTATCTCATAAAATGGCCATTCCAGCCCAAAAGAAGGGTGTTCTCAGAAGAGACTGCTCTTAGAGCAAGAAAAACAGCAGTTTGAAAGTTGCACATACAAACAACAAAGCTGAAGAAAAAAACCTAAATCTGTTTTCCAGGCCTGCTGTTTGCATTCCCACAGCAAAACCAGCGCTGTTGTTATACCTAACCCCAGGGCTGCAATTGCCTGTCTCTTCAGGGTCAAGTGATATTTTGCTTTCAAAACAACTGTCTTTTAATTTAACAGTCCCTTTCAATCAATAGGACCCCTTCAGTCTGCGCTGAACATACATTTTCTCTCTCTCTTTCAACCTCCCTAACCTACCTAACACAAAGGTTACATTAAAAACAGGGGGAAGGCTTCCTTCTACTTTTTTCCAAGATGCATTGCACTACCTTGCAATCACACTAAGAGCTAATGTGGAAGGACTCATTGTTGACCTTGGTTTCTAGCACAGAAAACCAAATTATCAAGGACCAATTAACATTCAAATAAATAAGAAAGATTAACAAAGAATACTCTGCATACCAAGAGGGTAAAATAAACTAGAGGAAGGAGTACATTATCTCCCTCAATCAGGATGAGTGGAATTCTCCAGGAAGGACACCAGCCTGTCAGAGCAGGGATGCACAGGCTGCTCTTTCCAAGGCCTTCTCCTGTTTTACAGGAAAAGCTCTAACTTTGGAAAACACTTGGGAAAATGTGCAAAGACCCCACAGTCCTGGATGATGCTCCTGTGGAAGGAAAGGTGCTTCCCACCTGTCTGGTCTCTGTTCTGTTCTCCTGGGACTGTTGGTATTTGGGATGGCCTCTTCTGATGCTGGGCCAAGAGGAACACATGGCTTTGAGCTCACAGCTGACCAGCAGCAGGCCAAGGTAGACACTTCTTGCACGGGTTGTCAGTGTATGAGGTTTCTGATTTAATTTTTAGTCAGAAAGGTGTGTTTGGTTTTGTTTTTTCTATGTTCAGTAAATTCAGGTTCGAGTCAAAGAGAAGTGGCCAAAGAATATCCAAGAGCCCAAAAAGAAGATATTTGGGAAGGCCATAGGGACTGGAAATTTTGTGGTTTAAAATGTACATTCCATTACACTCCACCTGAAGACTACAAGCTAAATTTTTGTGCTAATTAGGTAGTTGTTCTGAATACTGAGTTGCAAAATACATGTATGAGATTCTCAAAATTTCATGGTTCAGAGCAAACCTGTCTCTATACAATTTTAATTTCATATACTTCTTTAACCTTTCTTTGGGGGCAGTGAGGGGCACACAGGTACCTGAAGCTGTAACCTGGAGCTACTTTGTAGGGGCTCCCTGTGCCATGAAACAGAAAATGTTAGTGGAAGAATGGATGGTGGTTGAACCCTTTACCTTCATCTTCCCCTGCCTCTTGCTCCTCCTGTGGGTAAATCTCCAAAAATTACTTTAAGCTGGAAAAATTTCTCCACCATTCTTGGATATCATTACCCCAATAGAACAATTAATTCCCCACTAACTAATCATCTGCAAAGCCTGTCTCCTAAAAGGAAACTCCTCCTACACAAAGGTTATGAATAATTCGCAGAAGGTTACAACATGATCTATCATTTTAAGTATTTGGATCTGGAGTACTGGTTCAGGCCTCTAACTGACAGCCACCTTTATGAATAGTTAAGAGTTCACAGAGATGATTATCATGTACTATTTAAATATGTATAAAGGACAAAGATAATAACAATACTTTGCACTTTAATAGAAGCTTCTGTCTGAAATTCTCAAAGGAGAGCCGAAGTCCTCACGAATACACACTCACAGCCCCTCTGACCTGCACAGTTGGTCATTGCTATTATTCTCTGGAATTTGGGAGGCTGTTATTGTTAGATTTCTCAAAAATGATAATGTCTGCCTTAATTTATGAAGTAGTTGAAGCTTTACTAAACGAGTAACTCAAAGTGAATCACCATTGTGGGGATGTTGATCAGTGCCTTGTGCTGAGGCAGAAAACAGCATGGGACACCACAGGACACTCTGCAGATCCTTGGCCCCATTCTGGTCAAGGAGGAGAATCATCCTCATTCCCAGGCTGAAACACCACTGACTGTTCAGCACAATGTCCAGCTGGGAGAAAAGCATCTCCTGCTGCTCTTCAGGTAAAAGCCTTTCAGTAGCCTCAAAAATAATTTTAGATTTTTTTTTTTCCCAGTACTAAATCAAAAAGAGCAAAAGTGGGCTCCACTTGAAAGCCAAACTTGGATGAAGAACACTTTTCCACAGTTTCTTATGGATACAGGAGGTTTTTTACTAAAAAAATGTTTTAAGGTAATCCATTTCTAAATGCCCTACGTTGATGAAGTCAGCTTCTCCTGTCTTCTGATCAAGAGGCTGAAAGTGACTCTCTACTATCCCATAAAATACAGAAGGAAGATTTAATCATGTTCAATTGTATCTTCCACAGAAAATATGAAAAAAGCTACTAAATAGAAACAGAAGTGTGAAAAATAGAAAGTCCAAATATCAGTACCAATGCAATGTAACTATAAATTCTGAAATGCTGCCAAAAAGTTGGTTATGTTTGAAAACTGGACCTGGACAATTTGAACTTATGCAAATGGCATTTGTACAGCAGCGGAACCAAAGGTCCTCCTGACCTTAAGGGCATATTTACACAAGAGTCAACTCATCTTGAATAATTCCACCAATGTTTTAAGAAAATATGTCTTACTTCCAACATTACTAATATGTTTATTACACAACTTTGTTTCTTAAACAAGTACATTTCTTAATCAAGTATGAAAAAGGCAAAGGAAAAAAAGTCACATATCTCCTAAACTACCCAAGTTTTTCTGTTTCCTTTTACAGTACCAGTTTTCCTTCAACAATTTTAAATAATTCTCACAAGTGTCAAAGAACAAATTACTTTCAGTTTTCTTGCAGAACTTGTAACAAATATAACAGTTACAGAGAGAGGGAGAAAAATGAGGAAAATCTATTTCAATGTGATTGTTTTCAAATACCTGAAACTAAGTGGGAATGTGCTGGTATCATGAAATCCCTATGCAACAGGCAACTTCTCTTGAAACAAAATGCATTGAGGGAGAGCTGGATGAGCTTTTTCCACTGGATACTTTGTCCTGTACAACTGTGTTCATTCCCCATTTTCTTCTCTAAAAATTATCTCAACATAACTTTCCTACCAGCACAAATCACTTTTGTGATTTTTACTCATTTGTTTGGGTTTTTTAAATTTGGTTAGAGGTCGTTTTGTTTGTTTGTTTGTGTTTAATTTTAGTTCAATTTGTTGAATTAGACTGATAAATTTACTGAAATAACACCCCAAGCCTCTGGCTGCAGTACTACTATCACAATGGAACTCTGATCTCATCCTGGCTCTTATAGCTAATAACAAACAGCAAGAAACTGAGCTCCCTCAGCTCAAATATAACCATCCAAAGCCAAGTTACCTTCAGCATAGCTTTCACGGATTCAGAAGATCAGAAAATTGGTTTACCACAACTTATCACAGAGTAACACGTTAGCACAAGTTAACTGATTCACAGTAATTTTTAGTGTACATGCTCTTGGCAAATGTGGTGTAAACTTAGCACAACTTCCAGTGTAAGCCAAATTTCACTGGTTTCATTAGGGCTGAACTAACACACTGCTCCTCGTGTGCTGGGAGGCAGGAACCACCACACAGACAGCTACAGCAGCTGACAGTGGTAACCTGGCTGTGGGATCAGTACTTACTGCTGCATCCTGGGGTCTCTTGACAGGGTTAAGAAAATCAGGTATTTCAAACTGCAATTTGTTCCACTGAAACAAGATTTTTAATAAGATGTGTTAAATTTTTCATGGGAAGCTACCAGAATTTTCCGGGGGGACGGTCTGTGGTGGAAGTTCCACCAAACACGCAACAGATGGCAAAAGTACGTAATAAAAAATCACAAAGCATCTAAGGTCCATGATATGCAGGACTTAAAACAGTGGGAGATACAAATTTTAAAAATATACTTTATGGACCCAATCCAAAACTGACTTGGCAATAGTCTTTGCCATAAACCTCATGAATTTTGGTCCAAACTCACACTGAATCAGTGACAAGGTTTTATATCCATATATAGATCTCAGGGTGGAACTTCAATCCACAGAGATCTGAAGCTCATTGTTGCAAATGATGACCACATACACAGGAAAATATTTAATTTACCCATATCTTGCAGTCATTAACACAGAATACAAAAATCAAAGTGGGCATCTACAGTTAAACATTTTTTTCTCGAAAAACTACTTTCAATAAATAAAAACAATCAGAATTTAAACCAAACAACATTGGCCTGTAAAAATACTTACAAAACATTTTAAAGAAAAAAAATTCTTCCACGTGTAATTTTATTGTAAGCCACACACCATTTAACTATAGCAACACACTGTTCTAGAGTTTCTCTAACAGACTGGTGAGAGTTTCACCCTTCTTTTCCCTGCTCAAAAATATCTCTGTAGTAATACTGAGTAGCAATGGAGCATGAAGTTGGAATACAGGGAGAACAGGGAGTCCTACCTTACACATTACTGATTGGCTATATCAGGTTTCATGAATGAAAATAAACATAAAAATTCAAATAGAAAAAATATCCCCAGGAGCTTCCAGTTCTTCATGCATTATTTCACTGACAGTGGAATGCTCTTCCACCAGTGGCACTGCCACCATCAACCGAAAGCACTTTGGGATACATCAACAATAGAATGGAGTTGATGAGAGGATGCAGTGATACAGAGAAAAGACAGTAACTAAACAACAATGCACTGGAATTATTCCTAATGGTAATTATTTTCTTTTCTTTCTTTCTTTTTTTCTTTTTTTTTTACTGAGACTAAAACCAGTATTGAAAAATTTTTGTTCTATGATTTGCTGTGTGCAGCAAGGAAATATTGGGTTCAGACTGATGTGTCTGTGTTGTTGGTAAGGGAGCAGGTACAATGTGCACACAGGAAGAGTCACACAGAATCATCTTCTCAGTACAGACAATGTGCTGGGCAACGCATGAATCCACACACACGTGTGAAACTCTACTCTGGCTCATTTTAATCAGCAAAAATGTTTATAAATAAAATTTCTGCATTTTTCCTTGTTAATTATTAATTTCATGAAGCAACTACAATGCTCACTAACAAAAATAAGTAGAGATTTTTCCTCAAAAAAGTTCCCATAATTCCTATTTGTCACCTTTCAACATTATCAGGCCTTCTACTTATATGATCTTCCATGGCAATCAGTTGAGTGCTGCTATATATCCTGAATAATATTTTCCCTCCTGAGGACCATACCTTTGGGATACCTAAGGGGCTCTTTCTTAGATCCAGAGGTATCATTTGAAAGATCTCCTGTACAGGAGGGAATATAGTTTAATAAACTTTTTCAATGAAAACTTTTTAGAATAACCAAGCAGAATGCACACAATGGCCTCATGAATATTGTTGTCCTATCCTCACTGTATATTTGATTTCCACTCCAAACCTTTGCTTCAAAGTTATGAACTTGCCTAAATATAAGTCCAAGTGGAAATATTTTCCTAAATTAAGACTGGCAAGCATCAGCTCTGCTTGTGGGAGATGTCACTAACCAGAAGGTTTGCAGGGTTTATTTTTTATAATATCTCATCTTTCAAATTTCTATAAGGCAGAGCATCAATGGTCATTGGTATGTTATAAAGCATTAATTGTTATAAGTTTCAGTAGCTCAAGAAGGAATCAAAGTGAAATTTCAATCAGGAAACAGACAAATTTGTTCAATACTCTTGAAATCTCAAGCAGATGCAAAGTCATTCCACAGGTAGAGAACAACAGATGACAAAAATGAAACTTGTAAACAAATAGTGCCAGTATTGGCTGGAGCCATTTCTCTGCCAGACTACAATATGGTCTGGCACATGATATGACTTGCACTTTCTGTTTTTATAATAGTCTTTTTTTAAGACACAAACTATCTCACCCATTTGTAGCTGTTCCAGTATCTCATCTATCTGAATTAGACACCCACATTTAAAGAGAACGAAATCCACTCAAGATCCCAATACCTTTTCTGTAGAGGTAGCCTAACTTTTAGCCAGTATTCCCTTACCTTGTGCAGGAAAAAGTGTTCCATACTCCAAACTATAACATATACTTTACCAAAGGGCAGCTGGCATTTCCATTGCTTTGCCATGAGCACTGCTTTCCAAATCATATTTGACAGGAATCAAAACTAAATTGTTACTTACAAAGTTCATTTTGTAAAGACATTAATTAATGGACTGCACGTGGAAGGGAGTTGGGAAATATTGTGCATTTTGTGCATTATTTTGTTGGCAAGTACATCATTTTAGTAATTAATGTGGACATCTTTTTAAGATGCATTAAGCAATATAGACAACATATACTGTGTCCAGCTTTTTATTTTTTTGGGGGCAGGGAGGTGGAATACAGAGAGAGTCTCCCATGGCTGAGCACTAATACTGCAGTAGGGCCTTCCATTGCCTAGTAGGGTCCTAGTTTGTCTTGATAAAAGGTACATTTTAGATACAGTTTTGGACTTTGAAGAGATTTTTGAGAATCTAGCATTCTCACAGACTGCCAGAGCTGTAGAGATTCAAACTCAGTAACATTCTTAGTGAACCATTCCTTTAAGGACCCCCATTGAAAGAGCCATTCCCCTCCTTATGGATTTCAGGTAGAAAAACAACGCACTGCTGTGTTCAGACAGACATCAGTCCCCTTTCTCTTCCTCCCTTGTTCCCTTACCTAACCAAATAGCAATCCAAGCATGTCTTAATCATTCTCAACAAGTTTAAGCACCTTAATTCTAAGGTTCTAGATATGTAGAAAATTAGCGCCTGTCATGACTCAAAGCTATGGCATTTTTTTAGATGTTTATTGACCTGTTTATTACTATCTGTTTATTGAACTGTTTTCCATGAATCTGTCTAATCTCTTTCTGAGCCTGCTGATGCTGTCTGCCTCCACTAATTCCCTTGGCAGCAAGTTCCAGAAGTTCACTACTTACTGTATCAGGAATTATTTCATTTTATCTGTTTTAAACCAATATCCTTTTACCTCTGCTGGGTGTTCTAGCTATGGGTTTGTGAGATTTGGTGAAAAAAGGGGGTGAGGGTTTTGATAGAATTTTGTCCTTGCAGCTGTAATTTTTTCCCAAATGAAAAATAAAAGTATCCAAACAGGGCCACAACACAACTCAGAATGTAAGAGCCTGACACAACAGCATGTGATTCACTGAGCACCCCCACTAATGCAGATTTACTAACACAGCCCACAGAATTCTATGATCTAGTCCTTGATGAAAAGACAATCCACTTTACAGTGTCAAAGAACTCTTCCATAAGTTCGTATCCAACCCTTGTATACAGAACTTGGGAATGAGACCATTTGTCACAACCAAAAAGATTCATCTGTCATGACTGACATGAGATGAATTCATTTATAGAAAAAAAGCCCCAAACATTCTTAAAATTCTGACTAAGAGGAAGAAAGAGAGGAAAATGTCAGAATTAAGCATTCACTTCAGGTTTTTTTCAGAAATACTCATCCAAATTTTGGTTTGAAGTCTACATAGACCTTCCATCCAAAGCCAATTTAACTGAGAGCCCAAGGAAAATACATCCCCATCTGGCACAGACTGTTGTTCCAAGCTGTGACCAGATGATTCCCTCCACCCTCACCCTCCAAAACCAGAATGACTATAAAAAAATAACCATTCTCTTAGGTTAAAAGAAAAAAAATAAAAAATCTCCCGACCATGGCTGAAGCCAAATGGCCCTTCAGGCTACTACTGAAGAATCAATTACATTAGCTGTAAGCCTAAGAGAGTCCTGGGGACAATCAGTCAGAGCCATAATAGCTGTGAGGGAATTGTTAAGCAAATTGAGGGATTCTTTAGGTAATTGGGATTGGACAACCAGGTCATACTTAATTTGAAGCATCCATTCCATACAAGTGCTTCAGAGGTATAGTAGGAACTAAAGCCAGTAAAGTCTAATTGTGCTGCTACTAACCCAGTGCTTCTGAAGGGACACCCCACCCCATCCAGCCACCCCTGGCCCCCCATTCTTGCACAGAATGTTTAATAGGGCTCACTCTCAGCACAGGAGAACTCAGGCAGCTCCTGCAGGGTCGAACTGGGGAGTTGAGAGCTCCACAGCCTCCTGAGACAACCTGCAGTGCTTATTCACACCTTGAGCCAGGGACAGGAAATGCTCAGGGGTTTCTACCAAAACTGAGAAGGAAAGAAATGAACAAAACACTGCTTTCTTTAAGACAGATGCTAAAGATGTACATTTTTCTCTTTTTGTGGTTGACCACAAAATGTATACTTAATTAGAAATTCTGGTCTTCCGAAGAAATTCTGCAAAAATCCACAACTCATGCTTCAAGGTCTTCAAATTTTACAGGCAAGAAAATCCTCAGTTATGGCAAGTCACCCTGAGGGGGCTCAGAGGGGATCTCAGAACAAATTGGATTTTTTACCCAGTTAAATAGGGAACTATTCCAACAGAAAAAAAGCTCTCAATTTCCTTTGTTCACTGAAACAAGTTTCAGAAAAAAAAAAAGGGTATGCCCCAAATCCACCTTCGTGTCCAGTTTGCTTTTGGAGAAACCTGTTGCGAGCAGATACTGCTAGCATTTTTTTGGCTCCTCCAGAGAGAAGCAAGCCATTTGGGTTGATACAATAGGGATTTAAATCCCAAGAGACGCTAATTCTTTGTTGGATTGCCCTGAAATTTCACAAGGTGAACAAAATGAGCCAGCAAACATGGCCCTAAGAGTGCCAGCACCAAAGCTGACAAATCTATCTTCTTGTGTCCCTTTCCTCTGATTCTTTTCTGGAACTAATTTGAGGAAAAACCCTATTTCTGGGTCTTCTGGCAAAGAGCTCCTCAGATAATTGCCCAGAATGGAAGATTCTGCTAGTGCCACATTTATTTGGCAAGGCAAGAGAAAAACTGGGAAAAGAGGGATAAAGAACAGAACCTGGATGGCTGAAGGGTGCCAAAGCAAGAGTTTTGCGCCAGTTGCCATCCTGCTCGAAATCTGCAGTGAGGAGCCCAGCGGTCCCTGCTCCCAGCAAGCTGGCCATGGCTTACAAGAGCTGGCCAGAGCAGCTCTGGCAGCACAGCTGATGACAGAGAAAACTCGGAGTAGCAGACGGGCCAATAGCCCATTGGTAGAGGTCAGGAATATCTGATCATGCACACTTCTGCCACTGCAGAGCTCTCATGGAGTACAAACCCATCCATTTCATGCTCCTCTTTTGGAGGGTGCTTTAACTGCTTATCAAATCAGGGAGCACTTTTCTAGCCTTGACAGAACAAGAGCCAACAACAGGAACTGGTTGCAATTCTACCTCCAACATTGAAAGCTGTGATGTGATCTATTCAGCCAGGCTATGTCCTTCTAAAGTTATCCAGCAGTATGCCAGCAGTCACCCAGCAACAACAGCTTTTAAATAAAGAAACCATGTCAAACAAACAAATAAACAAAAAGTAAAATCCCTGATCTGGAACACACTGCTCTAACTGAAGAAAGTCTTTCCACTCTACACACTACACTAACACAACTTTAGGTGAGTGAGCAGGCAAACTGTCTCCCATGAGACTAGTTAAAAAGGCTATGGTATAGCAGCTCAATTGCCTGGACAACATCAGGAGTCAAAGCCTGGGGAGCACTTGAAGAGCACAGCAAATAACCCATCTATAAAAATAATCATCATCAAAAACAGTCATCCACAAAATTTTTGCCAGTCAGTACTTTGAAAATTGAGCCATTCTTCACTTTTCATGAAGATAATGGATGGGAATTCAGTCTATGTCACTGCTATGGAAAAAAAAGAATGTCCATTGCTTTAGACTACAGGGAATGCTGGACACACAGAATTTTAACTCAAAGAGCTTGGTGTAGAAATGGTCATAGTTTCTTTTGACCAGAGAGGTGCAAACCTATTTCATGTTTAGGAAGAATGCTTAGATTAAAAAGTTGTTCCATCAGAATCTTTAAGAGACCTTACTTCATGCAACCTGGGAGAAGCTTTGAGGGCAATGAAGATCCTCAAATGAATACCCACAGGTAGAACAAAACATTTATGAGATGAGTGATAATAATCTAGCTTCTTCCAAGCTCCAGGTCAGTAAAGAAAGCAACATGAAAATGTTCAAAGAAACTTTTGGTAGCAGAAACACAATGCACTATATCTGCTCTCTACTGCTGCATCTCCACAGTCATTACTCATGCTATGAAAAGAAAAAAACAGGTGTATGAGGCAGCTGTGCTTGACAGAGGCTACTTGCAAAAAAAATAAGGGAAGGCTGCAGACCATCAAGATTATAAACATCATCTATCTCAACACTGTATTTATTTGGCCAGTAGTGCTAAAAAAGGTGTCAGCCTCTTTTGCTGGAGAGTATGTGCAATAAAACACTTCACATCCATGCAATCTTTGTACAGGCACATGAATTATTGACAGAATCCTAGATGCTTTGTTTGGGACAGCAGTACTATTTGAAGTTCTGACTTAACAGGCACCGTGCTTTTCAATCTCATGTTTCCTAAATGCTGCTCTGCCTTAGAACAGGTTATATTCAAAACCTGGAACACCACCTGAGAGAAACCCTTCTGCCACAAGGTGGGTCTTTTTGCCAGAAAAACAGAGTGTGGACCACAAAAATACCAGTTTCAATCACATGGGCTAAGATCAGGACACACGTGGTGTTAATTGGTCTGGACACTGGGAGATTCCAACTGCTTCCACCCTGCTACATTTCTGATACCAGCAATCTACTGCAATACCCCACTGTACTTAGGGGGTCAGAGTCCAGTTGCCTTCCATGTCTGGACACAGTGGGCATGGAGAAGAGGGAGATTTGCTTTAACACCCAAGAATAACTGCATCACCTTGGGAGACTGCATTTCAAGTTTTGCTTCCGATTATAATTATAATTACTTGGTGATGATCACCTCCCCCTTTAGCTTAATTTAAAATGCTTCTGAGTTGGAGAGATGAATGACTGGAATTATCTGGGAAGAGCTGGAGGGATGGGGGAAGGACATAAACTAACTTTTGCTCTTTCAATTCTTGTCATTGGCAAAAACCTTAAAAAATATTGCCAATTAATTTTCCTCACAGTGGTAAGCTTTGCAATTGTAACCTGTAACCAGCTATAACCATTGTGTTGCTTGGTTCATGCTAATTTCTGACTGTTGTGACCAAAACATGATGCTAAAACTTTCATTATTGGAGGGAAGGAGAAATGTTGCAGTGTTTGCACTGACAGTGCATCACTGTTCCTTCTATTCAATGTTCTTACAGGGCACAACTGTGAAAATAAATTTGGGCCACCCTTCAGATACATTTACATTTCAGATACAGTTGGGCTTAGAGTTATCTACCCAGTGAGAAGAAATCAAAAAAGTTGGAGGAAAGTAAATTCCATTTGGAAGACAACAGCACTGGACAGAAGTCAAGAATCCAAAAGAATCTCACATTCCCCTGCTGGTTCTCTCATGTAGATTTTCCTCTTTTCATTTCCATAAACACAATATGATTACTTTCAAGAACTAGGCATGAGTTAAAACCAAAAGCAGAAAGCCACACACAAACTTGTCTGGAGCTGAGGTCAGGGTTTGGCAGCACCCTGCTCACACCATGGACAAAGCCCCTCTCAGGCAGTCCCAGGAATGCTGAGGCTTCCACACTGCCTTCCTCCACCGAGCCTGAAAACACCCCAAATAACCCAGAATCACAGAGGTAAAATGTCTTCTGATTCAATGTATTCAATGAATGCACTGAAATTCCACAGCCCAAAACACATTGGCACGATGATACTGATATTCCATCCCATGATATTCATTACTGATATATCTCTAATGAAAAATATGGTGAAATCTCTCCGGTAGCATCTGCAGCTCAGTTCAGCCATGCCAGCCAAGAGAGGATGTCTGGCTTGAAGTCTTCCTTCATCACTTTCCTTTATCCCATTTTGCCAGCTTTCAAGAAGGTGGCTGTCTTTGCCTTCCTCTGAATGAGAGAGATTATTCGAGAACCGGAAATAAAACCAAGCAGCAAGAAAGGAGCAGCTGCTATAACCAAACTGATGATGACAGTGCACCCATCAAAGAGAACTAAGAAATTCCTACTACCTGCCATCTAGCCTCTGCCTCGGGTATTCAGTGTGTTTTAAGTGCAGAAGCTTAATTTGTTCTTGCACACACTAGACCACTATTGCAGATGAATCTTCAAGTGCAATCAAGTAGTTGATCTACCAAAAACATGCTAGGCCATAAAACCATTACAGGGAATTTAATCTCAAAAGATATGTTAGATTCTTTTTCCACAGACCCTTAGTCTTAAAAATAGTCTTTATGCATATGAGAAATCCAATGGTGTTTACAAGAATAATGGTTTGCAGCATTGGGCAATAAAAGCTGAGATTCTCTTTGCAAACAGATAAATATTTGCACACTGGTACTGTGTGACCATCTACCCAAATATTATCTGTGTGCGGGAGGAATAAAGCACATTTTGCCAGTTGCTTTATTTTGCCAGTTGCCAGAACCATAATGTCTGTTTCCTTTTCTTCCTTTCTAAGCTCTACTAGTCCATAGGAGCAAAACCCACAGTTTGTACAGATATTGAGGATAAATAAGTGATGCATGGGGACTTAATTTTACTAAATACTTATAGAACACTTACATATTCAGTGTGTTGTACAAACATTAGCAAATCAATCCTCACACCAACCTGCAGGACACCTAAGTATTATTTTCCAAACTGGGGCTAAAGCTTTTGCTCATGTGTATACCCACTCTTTATTTTACATTGACAAACCAAAAGCTAAACAGTAGCAATGTATATCATATTCCCTGGAATGGCAGCACCCACTACCTCAAGAATGGACTCAGTTATAAGAATTGTTATAGAGGTTAAAAGTGCAGAACACAGGAGCTGCAAGGATGTATAGTAATAAGAGAACCAGTTAAGAGGATTTTATAATATTTTTAGCATATAAATAAATACTTGTAATGTTTGAGGATTCAAAGTCTGAAATTAATAACCACAACCAGTGGAGTTCACAACACAATGACAGTGTGTTGGACATGCTAGTGGTGCTTCTGAAGCTTGTTGGGTGTTTAAAGGCTCCAACTGCAACACTGGTAAGGCTGCATTCCCATCCTCCAAAACACAACACCAGAATCAGGCTAACCTTGTTAATATAAACGGGCTGCACTGACACACAGCCAGCGTGGGGTATCTTTGGCCATGGGTGACATTTGAACTCTGGGTTGGACAGAGAGAAAACGCAGCCAAGCCTAGAAAGGGCGCAATTCTTACCATGAAACTCATGGAGACAGAACAAGGAGCTGGCTGCTGGGGCTGATGAGGATGGCAGCTAACACTGGGGTGAGTAGCTCCCAGGTTCCATGAGGCCCTGAAGAGGGTGGTGTGTACAGAGCAGCTGGCTGGGTTTATCTGCTCAACTTTCTCCGACCCTGAGAAACAGCCTGGCAGCCTTCTAGCTCTCCCTGTTCTCTACCTTTTTCTTCTTTTATGATCAAGAGTCCCAGGAGAGACTTCAGAGAAAATGTTGGCCTCAAGTACTCAAAATACTCAAGAGTTAAGTCTGGCATTTTTAGAATACCTGCGGGTAGTCTGGCAAATCAAGTATCCCACATTCACCCATCTCTAATGATGATTATTATGCACCAACAGCTGTCTACAGTTCAATGGATGAGGATCTAATTGATCTCATTACCTCGCCCTATATAAAGTGAAGAGCAGTCCTGCTTCTTTGGGTTTGGGGATCCTAGGCTGACTGAGGACCCTGTGCTGAAGACCTGGAAACAGACAATTTGGTAGTGCTGTTCGTTTGTTTTCAGCTGGTCAAAATCCACAGAAACAAACATCTTGCAATATACTGTTATAATATATTACAATGTGGCTTTTGTCTTACCAGTTTAATACTGAATAACTCCGATAGCATTCATATGAATATTAATTTTGTAATAAAAAGCCAGACTGGTGTATTAGTTATGCGTTCTTTTGTTACTCTTAGTCTTTAATTATTATTATTAATGCTATTATGTCCAATTTCCCCTCACCTCGCTCACCCTTGCAGCCTCTGCTGCGGTGCCCTGTCTCAGGCATCGAGCTCCTTCTGGAGCCAACAACAATGTTACCCAATTAACCCTCTGGCAGGGTACACTGTGGTATATAAACGGTGTGCCTTCCTCTGCTGCGAGTCTCTGAGTGTCATTTCCCCTGTCATACAGCCAGGCACCCAAATCTCTTCCTTGGCCTTGGCTTTCCTGCCCAGCACGGCTGGCCCCGTGCGGGGTTTGCCATGCGGCAGGATCAGCCAAAATATTTCTGCTGGGGAGCTTGTGCAACAGGAATCTGTGTTTCAGATTTTAAAAGTTACATTTCTGGAAAGGAAAAAAAAAAAATTAAAAAAAGGCATTTGCAGAAACAAAAGGCCTGAGTCCACCTCTTTTGGGTGGGTGTAAATCCTCTGTCTTTAATAAAGTTATGTCTGATTTATAACTGTGTGAGAGGAGATTCTGGCCCATAATATAATATAAAATGCTTAGCTTTCTGCAGTTTGCTTATTCATAAAGATTACTCCACTGTCACTGTGGAAAAGATGAAATGAAAAATACCTAGTGCTCTGCAGCTTTGCAACTGCCAACTCTCTCTTGTTTTTAAAAGAATACCACTGTTCATTTGCTAGTCTACAGCAGATATATTTTTAACATAAAAACACTATATTTAATTGGTTATGGATCTCAGTTCTTTTAGCACTACTGGAAATCACACAAAAACACATTAGTACAGAGCAATTAGTGCAATGGCAGTAAACAACTAAGGCACTATTAAGCTGTGGGTGATTAAATAGTATTACTTCTTTATTTTTTATGATATTAGACTAAGAGAAGATTTTTAAACATATATTCCTGTTAAAATTAATAAATGATGTGAAGAACAGGTGTCTTTAAGACTATTTTTGTCAGGAAACTTCAGTTTATAAGAAAGATTTTCTTTTAATGGAAGATTTGTCTCTTTATATGGTGTATCATGCTATTTCTTATCTCACTACACTGGGACATTTATACAGTAATATTATTTAATGAGAGTTATGAAATCACACACTGTTCCTTCAGAAAATAATACCCGTGTCTCTACCACCAAGGAACAAAGAGCTACCAAACTCCCAAAATAATATGCAATTATTTATATCCGTGCAACGAACAAACCGGGTACTATTTGACAAATTTACTACAATGGGCTGTAACAAACAGTGTGATAAGTTAGCCCGAGTGGCAGTGACCTTCAGCCAACATAAAAGACAAGAATCTGACCCAAGGACAGAACCCTTGTGGTATACCTTTTTAATCTGCCTAGCCCTCACAATCTCTCTGGACTCTGTACTTGTTTATAGATCATCCTCATGGTCTGGCACATCTTTTCCTCGGCATCTGATTAAGTTAACAATGTGCTGCTATTTGCATGCAGATTTGCCAGGCCTTTCTCTACAGCTGCTCCCAAAGACTTGGTCTTTCTCTGTAATGTGATAGCACAGCAGTCAGTAAATGCAATCTTTGTCAAACCCAGGTGTGCTCTTGATTTGGTTCTCATTCGTTCCAAGCAATTTTTCTTTCTGTAGCATTTATAAGGCTCTATTATAGTATAGCCACATCTGGAGCTAAAATTCTTCTATTAATTATATACTTTTACCACTATAAAGACAAATTCAGACACAGCTACTAACATTTTTGTTGTTCTTCTTATTCTCTTTTTGACAGCCTGTATTTTTTTTCTGTGGAAATTTAATTTTTAAAGCAGTATTCCTGATTTTTACTTCCATAAAAGCAGTAATGCAAGCATGAAATCTAAATATTTAGTATTTCTAGTCTATAATCATGCTATCCAAAGCAATATAAAGTATTAAGCTTAATTTTTTAAACCTTTCAATACTTATCACGCATGTGATACTTGAATAATGTATCTGTCTCGTTAAAAGAGTTACGATCTACTTGGGAAAGAAAGAGAGTGGTTAACGAAAACCAGAAACAACTTACTCAGTTCCCTAGTGGATGCTGGTACACATCACAGAATCACCAAACAATTTGTTCCCTCCACAGCCAAAAAGCAGAACCAAATTTGATCAGCATGGTGACTTAAATGCTGTATTTTCTTTGTGCAATGAGGGTAATTTTTCAAGATCAGGTTTGAAGTAGATTAGTGCAGAAATATGAGCTAAGCCTTCACTCTTATCATCTGAGTGTGGATAAAGGATGCATTCACCCAAGAGCACCGAAAGTTATTTTCTAAGAAAAATATTTCCTACCTCTTTTTTTCCATGTGTGCATACAGAGATCATCACAACAAAGTAATAAATGGAGACTAGCAAACAGGTTTGACAAGTGAATATTCACTGTGAAAATATACATTTAAAAGGAAATACTAGAAATCTTATTTGTTAATTTTAAATCCCATTTATGAGCCAAAAGGGAGGCTTCTTTGCCAGGTAAATACCTGTGTGTTAAAAGAGGTCAGAATTTTTTAATTACAGGAGCACTACAAAGAAATACCAATCCCCACAACTGAGGGATGATTTCCATCTCACCAAATCAGGTGGTCTTCTCCAGCCCTTGGCCAAGTAAGTTTAACATGGACATGGTGAGCTGAGATCTTGACTTTAGTATGATTTATTTTAAAAGGAAGTATAAATGGAAAAATTCTTCTTCTCTTATCAGCTTTCTTCTGGTTTGTTTTCACTGATTTTTTTTTTTTCCATATTTGTATCAAAACTAAAAGAAATGCAACTGTTCCATGTCCATGCAGCTGAATTCACTGAAGCATCAATGATATCTGAACTATTTTTCTTTAATAAAATTATGAATAAAAATATCAAACTAGCTTTACCCATTAAAAATAAAATATAGTTATAATGTTCTTCATGGCGGACTTTTTAAACTATTCTACTGAGGAAAAAGCTTTTATTTATTTATAGCAGATTTTATCTTCCCAAATCACTTATTTCAGATGATTAGTTTGGCCATATATAAATATATTGCACAGACATGCAGACATGCTCACACACAGATTCACACACAACATATACCCATGCAGAAGGCTAAAAGAATCAGCAGACAGACAGAAGCTGTGTAACCAGATTACATCACAGGTTACGATGGAAATAAATAAAAGAAAATCTCTCTTGCTTCCATAGCGTGGCATTTTAGTGGTGCTGGTTTGACTTTTGGCCCACACACATATGCCAATGGCAAGGCTAACTCTAGGGACTAACAAAAAAGAATGTGTGTTCACAGCTGTACAGTACACCAATACAGATTACATGTTTTCAGTGTTGCGGCCACAACAGAATGCTAATTAACATACTGGAGTGATGAGAACGGCTGTAAGGGCCTTATTGTTCCATTATTTCATGCAGCCCAGCTGCCTTTGTTTATGTCACTTATCCTCTCGTGCCACAGGTTTTTACTCCAAAAATACTATCCCAATACAACGTTAATATTTAAAAAACAAAGAGGTGGCAGATTGTCATTTCTGTGTCAGTCTCAAACTGCAGAACTGTTAAGCTGTTCTGGTTCGGTATTTAGAAATAATTTAACAGCCATATTCAGACACTGCCTGCATTCTAACATAATGGCTGAATACTTGAACCAAGCAAATGCATAACTATCCTGACATCACTTATGAGATTTAGATTGGTCAGTTAATGGAAGTCTTTACCAGAATCAATACCATAACAGCTTCTTGAAATGAACGTGATTTTTTACACAGAGTGCTGTGAACAATAAGTACAGAAATATCCTACCTTTGTATACAGCACAAAGGAACTGGGATTTGAAATTAAGAAGCAATTACAGTTTTTTGCAAAGTAATGTTACAGTTGATTATTAGAAATAAACACATACAAAATAAGCACTTTTTAATAAATAGCTGGAGAATATTAAAATTCCACAATCCTATTATTCCTTTTTTCCCTACTTTTTTAACAGCCATTTTATCTGCTGGCTTGGTTATCATGTTGCTGTTAAGGATTAATATTGATGATTGTTGCCAACAATGGTTAAATACTGCAGAAAAACACTTTTCATGAGAGAGATGTAGCCATATCTAACTGTAAGTAATATAAGTTGTGCCTGCTGCTTTGACTTCTTTGATTGATTCATGAAAAAAAGCAATGTTAAATGCCATTAATATTCTTAGTTGTATTACTGTAGTGCCTGAATGTCTTGGCTGATGTTGGCCAGGTTCAGATCCAGGATAGCTATGAAGACAACAGCTTCCTAGTAAAAAGGAAAAGAGTTCCTGTCCACAGAAGCTCCCTGATCCCAAAAGCATTTATGTTTCTCAGCAGAGAAATCAAACAGCTTGGCTCCCTTGACTTCTGTGAAACCACACAGCAGGCTGAGTTTACCTAAGGGTTTAAAGAAACTAGTAAGATTTTATTTATTCAGTAGCAACAAGTGTGATAATTTGAAAAAGTGAAATAAGGTGGGGAAAAAAAGAAAAAAACAGCCAGAAAACCCCAGGACATCGGTGGTAGGAAGTTCAATGTACTGCTACCTGGTTGCAACTCAAAAGTTTCTTCCTCTCATTTACTTGGTGTAAAGAAATAGGAAACATTAATGATAAAGAGTTTTCCAAACAATTTATTCCATCAGTTGACTGTAATTGCTGTCAGAGCATGAGCTTGGCTAGAACCTGAAGTGTTAATGGTGCATTTCTTTCTCAAATTAAAAGGAAAAAAACAAAAAATATTTTAGTTCATTTCACAAGTTTAGCTTTCCCAACAAAAGGTGAGAGAGCTAACAACATACCTGTCACCTCAGATTTACCCAGTGAACAGAAACATCGGAAAGGGTAAGTCCTCCCCAAAAATGTCATCTCCCTAATCAAAGACATACTGTTGTTAATCACAATGCACACCAAAACCCTGGAAACATCCAATTGAGTGAGTGAGCCCTAGTTGTTTTTTAATGACTTTAACTGGTAATCTCAGATAAATGTGCAACTGCTTGAAGTGTCTGTCTTATGTAAAGCAGTAATGAGAGGATTTAATGTTTTCTCCAGCCTACACAGTTCATGATGGTGAACTCACCACAGGTGTGGTACAATCTGATACAGAGCAGTTTCTCTGCTATGACCATTCCCCTACTGTGGACAGAACATAGATTTTTTTAACTGGATCCAGGAGCTAGCTAAATTACCCAGCTGCTCTGTGTTTAAGCCCCCAGCTAGTTTATACACCAATAACAATAAACTTTCTATAACAGCAACCCAGTCTATTACAGTGCTTCTTGCTCAAGCTAAAAGTGAGCCACTGTTACTTCAGCTATGTTCATGGATGGCACCATGGGATTTGTCCTTTCCTAAAACTGTAAAGATATTATAAAAATATAAAAGTGCATGCTCAATTAATGGAGTTTTGCTTTCCAATAGGATGATCTGTTATTTTATGGTACAGACACACAGTATCTTAAGCCTATCAGTTGAGAATGCATTGGAAGGTTAGCTTTTTATTCACACTTATTTACAAAACAACACCTAGTTGCAGTTACAAAAAGAAGTCCTGATAATGGCCTCTTAATAAGTTTAGTGTGATACTGGTACTGAAAACTTCTCTCCAGATAATCCACTCATGCATTTATTTAAAAAAATTAGCATTTAATTCTGATCTCAATTAAATAAAATTGTTTACAGTATGTAATAGGTGCGTTGTTGAAAATGCGATGGTCTGTTCTAAGAATGAGAAGTGTTATACAGAAATGCAATAGGTTTTATCAGACCAACCAATATGGTTGTGAGAAAAAAACAAACAAGACAGACAAGATTTTGGGACTAGAAAAAGGACTTGTTTCCTCTAAAATGTAGCAATTGTTTCCCTACAGAGATATCTCTTGATTTACCTAACATGATACATCTCTATAAACTTTGTCTTTCTGAAAACACATTATAAAAATAACTGTAAAATTAACACTTACAAAAAATAAAATAAAAACACCAAAACAACAAAATTGACAAAACACTAGAGTTTACATTGTGATTTCCTTAAGTTAGGAAGAAATTCTGTCATGACTTCACTGTTCCCATTGCTTCATAACTTTCACTGAACTACTTTTAATCTTAGTTTATGAAATTCTACTGAAATTTACTTCTTGTGGCTAAGGCTGACACAAATAACAGCAATAAGGCACTAAAACACTAATAAACTGATTACAAGGTCACATAAATAGATATGTATATAGCTGCTGGGCATAATGCATAAGTAACTTCAGGTGCAAGCCATAAAATACAGCAGTGAGTATGTAAGCACAGGCAACCACAAAAAAACCTCAGTTGTCAGTTTTTGAAAATACATATCCTCTCTGCATTTAATCAGGCATTTAACTTAAAAAGTATTCCCATTCTAATTGTAGATTTTAAATCTCTTTTAGAGCCAAATCTACCAAAGCCTAAGTTTTTTTAACAGGGACTCCAACACTGTAAGAAAACCATACCAGATTACATAGGAGCTGTAAGACTCTCCTACATTATTTATCTACATCATGTATGGCATCTTGTCTCTACCAACACAAACATTTTCAAAATAACCCTCAAAAGAGGGTACTCTTGTTTTCACAGTCACTCCCAGGCCTTCCTCAGCTGGAAAAAGACTTAGCTTGACAATGCTCACTTGCAGACAAACCAGTCCAGGCACTATATAGCTGTCACAAGGCTGACAGCTTGTTGTATGGTGATGATTGTACCTTCCCCACAGAAAGTCCCATGGGAAAGGCTGGAAACAAAAGAAATCCTGATGGGATCCATCCAGATGAGCAGCAATTCCCTTCTGTTGAGAGGACTAAGCTGGCAGCCCTCTCCAGCCCACCCCATTGAACCCTGCCCTCTATCCAAAACATCACTCAAAGTCCTGCACGCCTTGCTCAAGCCCAAGCTCCCCATTGCCCCTGCTCTGTGTCATAACACAGCTGAGAGCTCGCTCTGGCATGAGCTGGTGACTTCAGTTGCACGTGTGGTCATGGAGCAGGAAAGCTGCTGTGACGTGGCACAGGGAACCCCTCTGTAAAGCTACAGCCTAGCACAAGGGCCCGTCCTCAGCAGCCCAATTCCTGCTGCTACACAAGGGAAGCGGACAGCAAGTCAAGGACATCTGCACAGGGGCTTTGTGCCTCCATACAAACTCTAATCCAATTACAGCCATGCCTTCGTGGGTCCTTAAGAGGCTCCAAGAAAACGATGGTTAAAGACTTGAACTGCATTCCTTTTTCCAGGTCTTTGTGGACCAGAGGTGATGATTTGCAGCTTCCCGGAGTTCCCAACCCTCCCATCCCTACCTGCCAGCCTCTACTCCTTCTCCTCACAGTGCTCCATCATCAATCAGTTCTTCAGATGCTTGCCAGGGATCTGCTTTGTTCTGTATCCAATTCCAACTGGCTGTACATAATAAGAATTTCATTCCTATGCCTGTGCTTTCCACCTGGGAAATCGAATCCTTTATGCCATTAGCCTTCTATATTGTCCTCCGACCGTATGGAAAAGGTTCCACAGTAATCCAGAAAAAGGATGCCTGCTACAGAAACTGGGCCCTTGATCTGTAAGAAGAAGCTTTCATACATCAGAATTCCTCTTCTCTGACAAAAAATAAAAAAATAAAAAAGTATTTTTCAGTTATTTGTGCAAAAAGCAGGACTTCCAGGCTTAAAAATTATGTCATACAGAGAATAAGGCAATCTCTTGGTCTTAGAAAATCCCAGGGCCAAGGGAATCTTGGGGCTGGATTCTGTAGGTGAGGAAGCATTATTCTGACAGGGCTCACCTCCTCCTGCATGACTCTTGGTAAACACGTGCTTTTTGTACTGAAGCACAAGAAATGTGATGGTTTCATGGGTTTTTTGATAGGTTTTGCTTAAGTTGTTTGGGGTTTGGTTATTTGTTTCTTTTCTCTTTTTTTTTTCTTTTAGAGTTTTACTTAATTTAGGGGGTTGAAAGAACCTAAAATTCTGCAGAAGTCCAGTGATTTTGGCACAAGCTCAGGAAATATTGCATTGCTGAACTGACACGCCTGTGGTTCAGCCACTGATGTCCAAAGCCACATTCCCTGTAGCCAACTGAGCTCTTTCCAGTGCTCACAGCACACCCAAAGCATGCACTATTATTCAACTAACGTAGACCATGTTATGCCTTATTATATTACAGACACTGTATTTCATGGCATGACCTTGTTGCTTCAGAGGAATATTTTTTAAAAAAATGCTGCTTCAGCTGGGGTAGATTTGTGAACTGCCAGTGTTACGGCATTACCATATCACAGTCATTTAATGTATATGAAGTTATACTTTCAAACACTCAGACATAGATGAGTGCTCAAAATCCCTTGTTTGAGGAACAACAAAATAATAAGAAATAATAATTATAGCAATAACTGCTTAGTATTTGTATGATAAAAGTGCTGAAAAGACATTAACTAATTAGTGCTCACAACACCCATGTGAGGCAGAAAAGTATCATTATCCACATGCTACAGATGGAAAACTGACAACGCGGAGTTACCTGCCTTTCCAAGACATGCATGAGGGGATAATCACCTAATGCAAATTCATCAAAAGCCCTGTGGGGAAAGCACCAGTAGAATGGTCACACAGGTTCAGCTTCCTCCCTGTGAGCTCTGGTGCAGTGAGAGAGAGCAGCACGGAGAGGTGTGGGACAGACACACATACCCTGCATCTAATCTAGAAGCTGTGCAGAGAGGAGACAGAGACAGCTGCACAGATCATTAAAGGCAGCCTGATTACTTGAGCTTGACACCTCTTTTTTCCCCTAGAACATCACTCACAGTGATAGGGTAGTAGAGTCAGGCTGGGAAGCCAAGTGGGTTTTGCAGGAGGAAGATCCCCTGAACTGGACCCCACAGAATATACAGCTTTTGCAGCACCACCTCTGACCACATAGTTAAGATTCAAATTAAACACCTGGGGTTTGCTATCCCTTCCATGCACCTCTTTTAGGAGCCAGGTAGGCTGGGTTTCTTGCACATGGTACATTCTGACAATAGCTCACTTAGTGGTTTGTTTTCTTTTTTCTGTAAGGCTGTTATAGCTCAGTTCTGTATAACCAAGAGGTTTGGGTGACTTGCATAAAGCATGGATAAAGCTACTGCTACCAATCACAGTCAGAGGCTGATCAAAGCCAACATTCATT